>NC_064626.1:581140043-581440930 GCF_023864275.1 Schistocerca cancellata
AGGTGGGAGAGGCACAGATGGAACTGTGGGTCAAAGATGACATGGCAAGAATTCTGAACGAGAATATGGAAGTATTTTCGACTAACGTAGGTACGTATCAGAATTTTCAATACAAATTTATGGTGAAATCCCATGCTATATATTTTGTAAAACCCATTGTGATTCAATAGTAATAAAAAATGGATTATGACATGAAATTTGTGAGATGATGGAACGAAGTTTGATGGACCCCTGGTGTCTTCGTACAACAAGCCAGTGAGAGTAATAGAGAAGGAAGATGGGACATTTCGTCCTGGATTGAATGACTGACAAATGACTACAATAATCAAAATGGAGATGAAGATTTACTATAAAATTTCGTATTGTAGATGTGTTCTCTTCCGTGGATTTGCAAACCAGTTATTGGCTAATTGAGTTAGAAACATCGTGCTGACAATACATAGCGTTCTTAGTTTATGGTCGTTGCTACCAATTTTGACGCCTCCCCCGCCCCCTCCCCCCTTTATGCCTTGAATATGTCTGCTGCTGCCTTTATCGGACCCACATACAGCATCCTTGATGATTCGCTGCAAAGACACATTCTGCGGTAAGTTGGCAACATGTTGATGGCAGAATCCGTCATAGGAAAAAGATAATAGCACTACTCGTAACTTTCTGATACTATGACATAACGGAGAACATCGAGAAGTCAAACTCTGGGGTTGACAAAGTAAAGGTCTTGGGGCTTATAAGAGGTGATAATGGGACTACACCACTGCTGCAGAAAGTGGAAGCGATATTATGCTACACAAGGCCGTGAACTGAGTGACAACTACAGAGACGCTTCAGCATAATAAATTTCTAGATGCGTTTCCTGCACTTAGAGGATTTCACGTCGCAACTATGTGAGGTGATGGGAAAGAAGACGAACTGGATCTGGGATGCGACTGTCGAGAAGAAATTTCAATCATTTTAGCAAGCAGTGGTAACAGCACTGGTACCATTCCACCAAGATCTGTCACAGGGCTTTTGTATGATAAGAGTCCGCCTCCGTAGCGTAGCGGTAGCTTTACCGCCTACCTCACAGGGGCCCGGGTTGTGTGTCCCTCATCATCATTTTCATCACCATTGACACGCTGAAGTGACGTCAACTAAAAAGGACTTGCAATATGGCCGCCGAACTCCCCCGAATGGGGCCTCCCGGCCAACAATGCCATACGATCATTTCCATTTGTATGATAAGAGGCAGTGCCAAAACAGGATTGAGTGCGATCTCCTTTACTGCAGCTCTGAAGAGTATGACATCAGTAGGAAGAATTATGGAAATAATGAACGTGGAAATAATAGATTTCCCACGGGAGCGACGCCAGCGACGTAGAGAAGACACGGATGATGGCTAACAAGTAAAAGGAAAAGGTGAATAAGAGCATGAAGGTGAGGAACTGTGAAGAAGGGTAGAAGGTATTAATAAACGTCTCACATGCTATCAAGTGGCAGGAGAGACTTTCGTGCAGGCGGGTGACCGGACACCGAACCCGGCCACTCCCGACCAAGGAGAATGCTGTCTGATGGAGCTACCGTGGTAAAAACATGCGCCCCCGATATTTTCACCAGTTCAGCCTGTATAGGGCGTAGATAAAAACTCTCCAGTGGTGCGATAACATCTGTAGGAAACTGACCAAAAAATTAACACCATCGGGTGCCATTGTAGTGATGATTTATTTTTGTTTTCTCAGGGTGGCGAGAGTGTTCTGTAGGGAAGAACACACCTCTTCATAGGTGGACACGCTGTGATGTTGCCGTAATGTCCCAATTTTGGGGCAGAGCGAGGTACTGAAGAAATGGAGAGGATGTTTCACGGAGCGATTGGAGCGAGTAACACAGACTTTACATAAGCATTGGCTCAATATTGATGGGGAAGTAGAAGGACGGACAGAAAATTTGAGGTGTCGTGAAAAGGGTGAACTTTTCAGAGTGATTAACATTCGTACTCAGATCTCGGGGTAGACTGGAAATAGTAGCATTCGGTCATTGGACGTGGAGTAGAAGTAGAACGTTAACATTGGGAGGGCACGCGATAAAGTGTGCATTTTTAACATTCGGCCTGGGTACATGAAAGAGAGCAGGCGTGCAACATCCCAGCGGTAGTGGAGCACAACTGCGGGGCAGATACGGCCCAGTGCTAAAGGGTCGTCTCGAGTACTGCAGTTCGATGTCAACAGCCACTCTTCGCAGTGTCAATGCAATGCAGCAGCAGCATGCCAGGGACAGATAGAACTACGATTCATTCTCTCAGATTGAGCGGCGTTCTCCAAAAAGGTCCTTCTGCCTAAACGGAAGAGTTATCTACATTTTCTGTCAATTCCTTGCCGTGCAATCACTACTTACTGCTCTACAAGTATGACAGAATCGCGCCATATAATGACTGATATCCTTAATCGTCTCTGAAACGTACCAACCAATAACGGCGATAGTGTTCAAAAATGGTTCAAATGGCTCTGAGCACTATGGGACTCAACTTCTGAGGTCATTAGTCCCCTAGAACTTAGAACTAGTTAAACCTAACTAACCTAAGGACATCACACACATCCTAGCCCGAGGCAGGATTCGAACCTGCGACCGTAGCGGTTTCGCGGTTCCAGACTGCAGCGCCTAGAACCGCACGGCCACTTCGGCCAGCCGGCGATAGTGTAAAGTGTCTTGCGTTAAGTGAGAAGAGATTGAGAATAATAAATGCTCAGTCCTTGCAAACTTCACGTTGTTTATGAAAGAAATTCTGGATATGTCATTTATGCCTTCACTTTTACTCATAGAGAAACTCATGTCAAAGTAAAGAGTTAGAGAAACTTCGTAGAGAATCACTTGAGATACAGTACTTATGGTCCCTTACAGCAGATCGCGTTTTCCAAACCCCGTTGCTTAACTTCACCAATTAGCGCCTCACTCCGGTCATAACTCACCCCTACCCACTCTCCGACATCACCCCTTTCCGTATACTTTCTTTCCCTGTCGTCTTTTACTTTCGGATCCAAAATTTTCATTTTATTACTCAAAGGTTTTCTTATGCTGCCATTTTATTTAGCTTGCTTTATTTTCTTATTATATATTTATGCACCAAACCTCTGTAGATTCCTTCATCTTTTTACGTACTACACTATTTTAATTTTGCCTTTATCATTATCACCGGTGATATAAAATTCAGTAAATGTAATTCACACGATTTTATTTGGATTTATTTTAACAGTTTGCGCTTCTGTTTTATTTATTCCTATGTCTATGCCTTTCTGCTCTATTCCCAACGCTTTTTTAGACTGCACTGGTCCCTCTCAGCTTATCAACAGATCCACTCACTCTCGTATTTACCTAGATTAGCAGCATTGCCTGTTCTCATGTCGTATTACATATTTACGATCGGCCTACAGCACCGATTTCCAAAAATGGTTCAAATGGCTCTGAGCACTATGGGACTTAACATCTGAAGTCATCAGTCCCTTAGAAGTTAGAACTACTTAAACCTAACGAACCTAAGGACATCACCCGCATCCATGCCCGAGGCAGGATTCGAACCTGGGACCGCAGCGGTTGCGCGGTTACAGACTGAAGCGCCTAGAACCGCTCGGCCACATTGGCCGTCACCGAATTCCACTTCACCTTGGTGCGTGTTTATATTCGTTTTATTATTATTCCCTAGCTCAAACGGATTTCATATTGATTACGAGCTCAATGAATTTTTTAACATTGTAATATAACATCTATCATCTTGACATTCTAGGCCGTCCTCCTGTTCCAAACTTGGCTGTTACGTGTTTCTTTTTGCCTCATGTTATTAAGCCTTCTGATTATCTGAACAACGCGCTTTTGGATGTTTTAAGGCGAGTACAATAAAATGGTTTAAATGGCTCTGAACACTGTGGGACTCAACATCTGAGATCATCAGTCCCCTAGAACTTAGAACTACTTAAACCTAACTAACCTAAGGACAGCACACACGTCCATGCCCGAGGCAGGATTCGAACCTGCGACCGTAGCAGCAGCGCGGTTCCGGACTCAAGTGCCTAGAACCGCTCGGCCACAACGGCCGACGCTGAATTTGTATACCAATTTTGAATATTACTTTTAATTCTGTTAGTTCTTATGCGATGTTAGAGTGAACAGTGAGTACAGTGACTTCATCACTGACTTACAACTTTTCGGATTTTGCCACATCATTCTTTGTCTTCAGTTCTTATTGCTCCCTTGTGGGTTCTTGTCCGCATTTTACGTGTTTGTCTTTCCCTATAAATATCCGTATATTCTCACAATCGAGAACATTTTGCACCAAATTACATTAGCGAACGCTCTTCCTAGTTTGCCGCGAACTGCAGCACTTTCGCCCGTACCGGCGTTGGCTGTGTGTATCCTAATTTATTTCGCGGCCCAACGCACGAGGCGTCGCGAGAAGAGTGAGGCTAGCGCTCGTGGTGTCACCACCGGCAAACTGGAGACTTCTGACAGCTTGGACGGTCAGGACTGTCTCCTGGAGAGACACAGAAAGCAGGAAACATACGGCGCAGCAGTAAAGCAGCCTGATGGACGGACGGCCAGTACTGTGAAACCAAGGGACCTGTGAGAAAATTTTTTAAGTAATGACGGTATTTAGAATAGGTGTAGTCATTGAGATGAGGCTGGTTGTTCGAATGAAGAGGAAACATATTTAAAAACGAACCGAACAACGTGAAATAATAATCATGAATTTCTGATACCCTCTTATACAGGTTTCCTCACATTGTTTTGATGATTCCTAAATAGAGTAGCGCGCCCTATAAAATAAGATCCAGCGAGGTTGCGCCGTCTGTTTAGTACCGAGTACCAAGTTTAATCGCACATAGAGATCAGTAATCACGTCGTACTGGTCTAGGCAGCGTCGTGCGTTCGCTGTGAAGAGCCATTTTCGATACGACGAATCAGTCGTGCGCGTACGACGTGCCTTTAGTGAGCAGTGTTCAGTCGCAATATCCAATTCCTACTCGTGTAACAATACTGATTTTCAGTTACAATCACAAAATAAAAGGAAAAAAGTTAAGTTTACTGCTTATTTCAATATGTTACTCTGATCAACTGCTAGTAATTTCTAATATTCAACAGTAATAGTTCCATTTACTTGCTGCTGAAAAGAAGTGTAATGAGAACTATAAATATAAAATACAAACAAGAAAATAAATATAAAATTTATTGGTTAGAACTTTGTGCCTGCTTCCCACCTTGTGTATCGCTAAAGCCACAATAACCTCGGTGTTCTGAGATTTTAATTGCACTTCGTACTTTGTGTAACTACGGACATGGTAAATCAGTATTCAAGGCGAGGACGACAAATATGTTTATCGTTTCGAAAAGTATATTTGTTTCGGAAAATCAACTTAAACGATTGACAGAGATAATGAACCGCCGCGGTGGTCACGGTTATTATCTATGACAACGCCGCATTCAAATTATCCAGTTAATAAGTACTTTAAAACAAGTAAAATGGTATTTGAAATAATGAACTCTTATTTGTGATTCATAATCTAGATTCGTAAAACATAGGCATGGAATGTTTTGAGAAATAGGGATGTTGATTTGAGGAATAATATGTATGATTGTCTATTTTTTTTAATTTTTCTGTATGTAATTGTTGTCAGCAGTCTAGATGCAAAAGCGGTTAAGCTGATCGTGTGATAGTTCTCGCAATTATTTGCACTTGCTATCTTTACGGTTGTATAGCTGATATTTTTCCGGAATTCTGTTGATATCCCCCAAGTCCCGTACGTTCTATACACTAATTTAAACAATCGCTCCCATTTCCCGTAATGATTTAAGAAGTTACGAAGGAATGTTGTCTATATCTTCTGAAATGTTTGAACGCAAGTCATCGCAAGTCCGCTTGGTCTCTGATTAACGCTGCACTGCTTGTATATCGAATTCCATTTCTTATTCTTTAACGCCATCAATTACTTTCCGTGGTAGAGGCATTCTGTGTGCTCTTTCCGCCTATCAGCTTTCTCATCTGCGTTTAACTGAGGAATTCTGATGTACTTTTATTCTAGATTCCCCTAACTTTTCACTTCACCGAAGACTGTTTTGGCTCTTCAGTATGCTGAATCAGTCCTCGCTACGACCATTACTCTTCGATTTATTCACATTTTCCTGCTGCCATTTCACTTTGGCTTCTTTGTACTTCCTAAGCGACTTAGATTGCTGTATTCCTAGTTGGAGTGCTTTCTTTCATCGATCTATTGAAGTACTCCTTCTGTTAACCAAAGTTGATTCGCACTTGCCTTTCTTATACCAATATTTTCCTGTCCTACTTCTGTGATGGCCCTTTTTAGAGATGTATATTCTTCTTCAGCTGAACTGTCTGCTGTGACATTCATTACCGCACTGTCTACAGTCATTGAGAACTTCAAACGCCTCTCATCTTACCTCAAGTATTTCGGTATTCCACTTCCTTCCCCAGAGATTGTTCCGGACAATCCTCTTAAGATCTACCTCTATTATTCATCGTTTCTATATTGTAATCCTAGTCTATACCTTCGCCTCGATGCGCTTTACAATCTAACACCTGATTTCCGAATGTCTGTCCGGCCATGATGTAATCCATCTTGGCTCTTTCAGTTTTCTGGGCCTTTTGTAAGTATACTTCCAGCTCGTGCTTTTTGAACAGTGAAACCGCTGTTACTAACTGAAATTTAATTCAGGGTTCAATTACTTTTTCTGCTCTGTCACACCTACTACTAGGTGCATATTCTCTTATAACTCTGTCTTCTATTTCTCCTCCTTTTTCGGTGTACAAATCCTTTCTTGACTGTTAAATTATCATCTCCCATTAGATGTGCTCAAATTTTTTACCTTTTATTCTTCTGTTTTGTCGTCGACATGTCTAAGTTAATTTCTTTTGTTGGTATTGGTTTGGCGTCGAGTCCTTGTGAACAAGCCGGCCGGGGTGGCCGAGCGGTTCATGGTGCTACAGTCTGGAACCGCGCGATCGCTACGGTCGCAGGTTCGAATCCTGCCTCAGGCATGGATGTGTGAGATGTCCTTAGGGTAGTTAGGTTTAAGTAGTTCTAAGTTCTTGGGAACTGATGACCTCAAAAGTTAAGTCCCAATGTGCTCAAAGTCATTTGAACCATTTTTTGAAGCCGATCACACAATTCTTCATAACCCACTCTCTGCCCTGTTTTCCTCCCATTAGACCATTTTCAGTTCCTTTGGATATTATTCCATATTTGTCAGACCAAATATCCTTATCTTCTTTCCATTTCGCTCCATTGATAAACACTACATTTCGACTGAACATTCGCATTTCCTTTTTGCAGTTTATCTAGCTTTCTTATCATGTTCAAGTTTCTGACTTTCCATGTTGCGACTCGTATTCCACTACCCTTTCGTAGGCTATTGAATCTCTTTCTCCTATTTATTCTTCCATTGGTAGTTTCATCCCGGATATCCGATTTGGAGACTAATCAAAACACTTTTGCCAATAAAGAGATCATGGTGGCACTCTTTCGGTAGCAGGCCGCTTGTCCTACAGATACACATTACACATAATTAATGCCGTTGTTTACATTGACTCCTATATCCTCAGGTCGATGAGCATTTTACTGGCAGTTTCCCACCCCAAGTGCAAACGGTTGCCATGAAACTCTGTCTAGTCCTCCACCCTCATTGACAAAGTCGATGGCTGACTGAACGGTGACATACCGGAAGCCATCTGTTGCTTTTGCTGACGATTATTTACAGAATTTAAACAGAGACTGTGATCGAATTTGAGATCTGTTACTCTTTAAATACTAGTCGACGACGCTACTAGTGGTCCACCGATTTAAAATGTCACGCAAATAACTTAAGAGAACCGTTGATTCACGCACAGACATAATTGACTTATTTATCATGTAGCTCCAGGAGCTATATAAGATTTTTCGCTGATGGTGCCGCCGTCTACAGCAAAGTACAATCATGAACGGTGTACTATACAGGCTCAGCAGAACTCACAAATATTTCTCGATGTTACTGTGATACTAAAGTACGTACGTTGGTGATTGTAAAGATATGATAAATGATTAAGAATATCAAACATCCTGACAGATTAAAACTGCGCGCTTTACCGGGACTTAAAACCAGGGCCTTACATTTTCGTAGGCAAGTCTTTTACCAATGCAACTATCTGAGCACGACTCATGACCGGAACTTGCAGCTCAACTTCCGCCAGAACATCATCAACTACCTTCCAAACTTCGCGCCGAGCGGTTCTAGGCGCCTCAGTCTAGAACCGCGCGACCGCTACGGTCGTAGGTTCGAATCCTGGATGTCTGTAGGTTAGTTAGGTTTAAGTAGTTCTAAGTTCTATGAGACTCATGACCTCAGATGTTAAGTCCCATAGTGCTCAGAGCCATTTGAACCATTTTTGAACCAAACTTCGCTGACTTTCACCTAATTAACTTGCGGGACTAACACTCCTGGAAGAAGGATTTTGCGGGACATGGTTTAGCCAAAGCCTCAGAATGGATTTCCACTTGGAATGTCAAATAGCAGCTCTTAAAATCTACGTGAACCCAACATAATTCCCACAACGAAGGTAAAATATTTTATAATATCCTTGCAGGCGAAAGTCTTTAGTATATTACATCTAGGAAGAACTCTGTGGAACGATATATCAAAGTCAAACCTAAAGTGAAATCATCGGTACTGCACGGAATTAGGCTACTTTGTTCCCGCGAAATTCTGTTGGGTGAGCAAGCAAAATAGATTCTACACCTGGAGGTTTTGTTCATCAATTTCATGTCTCACGCCGAAACGACGTAGTTAAGATGATAAGGACGTGTCAGCAGGCTCATACAGTGTGTTCACTCGCTCCATAAGCGATTCATACTGGACAGGATGTCACTCATTGTGGCAGGATGTACGTTCCGCTATGAACGGTGTTGGTTTGCGAAGTAAATATGCAAATGTGCATTGTGGCGCTGTATGAAATATGTATTAATAACCATTAGTAATAGGTAATGAACTTCGACGTTTTTTCTATCCACCACATCGTGCTGTTATGACTATTAGCCTGTCACACAGATATACGTCATTAAGCACGCCAAATGAACGCCATTTCATATCACGTATTTGTTGAACGGTAAATGATACACCGCCAGGAATACAACTTGATGGTCCCAAATTTCTGTTTCTGAAGTAGGTACTCTTTCTGCTTATGTTCGATGATTCAATGTACTGTCAACAGCGTCCCATTCACTACGTGCAGGAACTAAATTCATCTTAGAAAAATAATTAGTGTAGTACATTTGTTGATGGCAATCAGTACTTGGGTGCTGGGGACAAAGTATGTTCTGCTCCTGTGTACGTCCTATGTCCGTGGCTGACACGTTTCTACTTCTCAGCTCAAACTGTACTTGGTATTCTCGAGTCCTGCCGGCAGAAAGTGCCAACATTTGTCAGCGGCACCAGGAAGATGGCAGTGATGCACGCAGCTGTCTCCTTAATAAAGCGCTCTGCGAGTTAAAATTCTACTGGTGAAGCTACTTACGTCTGCTGCAGTCTGTCATGTGGCTTCCTCTATTCGGTGTTCTATGACACTGGCTACTGACGCATGTGTCGCTGTCGTATTATTACGACAGAGGGGAACCCGTATGACCATTTGAACTGTCGTGACTGGCGGTGTATATTCCACTGCAACAAACATCAAGACTTTTGAACATGGCTGTCTTTCAGCAATGATACATAAGTGGGGAGAGTTAACACAGCCAAATAACTGTTTAACACATTTTTCTACGTTTCGACTCCTCTAAGGATGTGTTCATCAGAATGAAAATTTAAAAGCTGTAAAATTATACTGAGAGAAGGCAACAACCAAAGTGTAGAACAGACATTCTCAAGTCAAACATTAGACAAATACCAAAGGCTGGTACGTTCTTTTAATTTTTGACTTGAGCATATTTGCCCTAAAGTTTGACGCCTTCTCACAGTGTAACTTTACGGCATTTAAATTTTCATTCTGATGAAGACATTCTTAGAGGTGTCGAAACCTGAGTAAATGTATTAAACAGTTATTTGCAACGGGTTGCCTTTGTTATATCTACGCTGAAAAAAAAGAGCGAGTGCTTTAGAACATCCACATTAAACCTCACCTTGCAATACTGAGTACTATTGAATCTAATTCTCTGAAATGCATTAATTTGTTACTCATCAAACAGCCTGTTTGATGAGCTGATTGCTCTCTTTCCCAGAACATACTTATCAGTATTTTGTTCCTTCACGACACGTGCAGCCGATGAATAGCACTCCTTCCCCTAACGTTCTCCTCCATCAGCTGTTACTGCTGGCTGGAGTTCATATGAGTATAGTGTTTTCCATTTATTAAAATATTACATCCATTCATAAAGCTGTTATCTCGACCAGCGATTAGTATTAAATGAATTGGTAAATAATTTTAGTCATACTACACCGTGGCCCAAGAACTCTTTTTTATATAATACTTAGAAATAATAACAATTTCAATCTAAATATGTTAATAAATTTTGCTTGCTTTGGCTTAGCCATTTTTAGACAACGTTCAAACGTCATAATACAAAATAGATCTGTGAGGTTGAGCAACAAGTGAAGGTGCTAAATGTTTTTCTTTTTTCAAATTTGTTGTTATTTGCCGTTCCAAATATCCTAGCATTTTATGGATTACTGATACTCCATGGATTCAGTTCCCCAACAGTGCAGAATCTTTTCTTTAGTTCAGGAATCTCATAAAAAATTATTTCTTTCCTCTTGTCTTGCGCTTCTAATGCAAATACTGTCTATAACCTCTCTGTAAACTGATTTATGTAAAAATAATCCTTTCTGTTACGTAACTGCAGGGCGTTTGTAATAATCTATGAACGGTGTAATATACATTCATCAGCTCTCTTTAACATTTTGATGTCACTATAAATCATTAGATATTTAACAGTGTCTTTAGCTCACTTCTTGATACTGTGTCTGTAATGCCAACTAAAGAGCCCAGAAACAGCTTTGCCGCGACGTTGGGATCACAGATTTACTTCAAACATTGTACACATTTCGTAGGCTATTAAAACAACATAATGTGTAAGTAGTAGGCTGCACTACTCTGTCAATTCCGAGAAATTTTACTCCTCAGTTAAGTGAGTTACGCATTGTGAGAAGGTGCTGGACGTTAGAGATCATGGTGATCAAATGGTTTGCGTTCGAGCTTCCTAAGATTTTTTTTACGGGGCGATGGTTCGACTCCCTCTCAAACTTGTTTCTTAATCTATACTATCGGAAGAAAGAGATATTTTCCAAAACGTCAGTGAGGTGTATTTTCTCCTAGAAACTCTGCCCGTTCCATGTAAATGCGAGAATACTACATTCATTCGATGATATAGTAGATGCCGTTCCACTTAATATTTTCCATGTCTGTATGACAAATACTATCCTGCAACGTGTGAAGTCGAGAGCACATCCAACGAGTAATTGTACATTACTGCTGTGGTTTGGCGCATAGTGGCTTACTATATTACTGAATAACATTATTCGTATCATTATCTATAGAGGTTCGACTTGGGCTTTCCAAACTTGTCCTTCGTCCTTAAAAATTTAATTAAAAGTAATAAATAGACAAACAACATATCAAAGTCACTACAATTCCATGAAACTGTCCGTGGGTTTTTTGATTACATTACCTCTTCAGTGGCATATAAAGTAAACAATGTGACCTGTGTAGATGCAAATCTACTATCAGCAGGATTTGAACCGTTGCCTTATGTACGAACTTTTTACTACGCGCAATCGCTACCCACTTGACCACAAGGACTTCTTATACCCTGCATCTACGCAAAAATACATCAGTTACATAATAGGAGCTTAAAACTTCTGTTTCGATTCTGTCGAAACTGCCACGGTAGTGCACCATCCTACTTGAACATAATGTTGTTTTAATGGCCTACTGAAGGTGAAAATATATTGAAGTAAATTCGTGATCCCAGAGTCGTCCCCTCCCCTCGTTAGATTCAAGACAAGCAGGATTGGATACGTAAGTCTAATTAGACAGTAGATGTGCGTGGTATTGTTCCAGTGTTGCACAACTCTCAATAATTGTACACTTCGTATTTTTTCTTTTTTTTTTTTAGGAAGCCTAATATATACTATGAAATATATTACTGTCAACTACCTTAGGTCGTTAAATGTCGTAACGGACAGAAAAGCGCTGCCGGGGTCGAACGAGACTCGTTAAGGGGGGGGGGGGTGTTGCATTGGTATAGCAACTGCCTGGTGATCAGTGCCGCCCATTGTAC
Source organism: Schistocerca cancellata (assembly GCF_023864275.1). Classification (NCBI taxonomy): domain Eukaryota; kingdom Metazoa; phylum Arthropoda; class Insecta; order Orthoptera; family Acrididae; genus Schistocerca; species Schistocerca cancellata. Next base: position 581,152,325 of record NC_064626.1, read on the forward strand.
TTCGAGCAGACGCGAGTCGCAGCCGTCCATGGCAGCAGTTACCGTGATCGCCAGTGACGTCACAGGGGGCTGCATTCGCCGTAGAAATTGTTTTGACTAGAAATAGTTCCTAACGCCGCCTTGGGTAGCACCACTCAACGAAGAAGACTGCTCCCAGCTAGGTTACTCCATTCCGCCATGTACAATAGTACCAATACGGATATTTCAACAGTAATCATGATAATTTTGTTTCATTAACAAATTTGTTTTGAGGGTAGAAATTAGGAAGAAATGTTTTCCCTTTAGGGTAATTGTGTTTTATATTTTTACCATTCTTTAATACAGGATACATTTAATGATAATATTGTGATATTTGGGGAATTGGCTACAAAATGGCGATTAATGGTGATACTGCAACCATAACGTTTATGTTTATCATACACTCCTGGAAATTGAAATAAGAACACCGTGAATTCATTGTCCCAGGAAGGGGAAACTTTATTGACACATTCCTGGGGTCAGATACATCACATGATCACACTGACAGAACCACAGGCACATAGACACAGGCAACAGAGCATGCACAATGTCGGCACTAGTACAGTGTATATCCACCTTTCGCAGCAATGCAGGCTGCTATTCTCTCATGGAGACGATCGTAGAGATGCTGGATGCAGTCCTGTGGAACGGCTTGCCATGCCATTTCCACCTGGCGCCTCAGTTGGACCAGCGTTCGTGCTGGACGTGCAGACCGCGTGAGACGACGCTTCATCCAGTCCCAAACATGCTCAATGGGGAACAGATCCGGAGATCTTGCTGGCCAGGGTAGTTGACTTACACCTTCTAGAGCACGTTGGGTGGCACGGGATACATGCGGACGTGCATTGTCCTGTTGAAACAGCAAGTTCCCTTGCCGGTCTAGGAATGGTAGAACGATGGGTTCGATGACGGTTTGGATGTACCGTGCACTATTCAGTGTCCCCTCGACGATCACCAGTGGTGTACGGCCAGTGTAGGAGATCGCTCCCCACACCATGATGCCGGGTGTTGGCCCTGTGTGCCTCGGTCGTATGCAGTCCTGATAGTGGCGCTCACCTGCACGGCGCCAAACACGCATACGACCATCATTGGCACCAAGGCAGAAGCGACTCTCATCGCTGAAGACGACACGTCTCCATTCGTCCCTCCATTCACGCCTGTCGCGACACCACTGGAGGCGGGCTGCACGATGTTGGGGCGTGAGCGGAAGACGGCCTAACGGTGTGCGGGACCATAGCCCAGCTTCATGGAGACGGTTGCGAATGGTCCTCGCCGATACCCCAGGAGCAACAGTGTCCCTAATTTGCTGGGAAGTGGCGGTGCGGTCCCCTACGGCACTGCGTAGGATCCTACGGTCTTGGCGTGCATCCGTGCGTCGCTGCGGTCCGGTCCCAGGTCGACGGGCACGTGCACCTTCCGCCGACCACTGGCGACAACATCGATGTACTGTGGAGACCTCACGCCCCACGTGTTGAGCAATTCGGCGGTACGTCCACCCGGCCTCCCGCATGCCCACTATACGCCCTCGCTCAAAGTCCGTCAACTGCACATACGGTTCACGTCCACGCTGTCGCGGCATGCTACCAGTGTTAAAGACTGCGATGGAGCTCCGTATGCCACGGCAAACTGGCTGACACTGACGGCGGCGGTGCACAAATGCTGCGCAGCTAGCGCCATTCGACGGCCAACACCGCGGTTCCTGGTGTGTCCGCTGTGCCGTGCGTGTGATCATTGCTTGTACAGCCCTCTCGCAGTGTCCGGAGCAAGTATGGTGGGTCTGACACACCGGTGTCAATGTGTTCTTTTTTCCATTTCCAGGAGTGTATATATGAATGTAATATCAAGAACATTTTGTATAGGTGGTGTTCCTAGATGACTCAGTTCTTTACACTTCGCCGGCCGTGGTGGCCGAGCGGTTCTAGGTGCTTCAGTCCCGAACCGCGCAACTCCTACGGTCGCCGGTTCGAATCCTGCCTCTGGCATGGATGTGTGTGATGTCCTTAGGTTAGTTAGGTTTAAATAGTTCTAAGTTCTAGGGGACTGATGACCTCAGATGTTAAGTCCCATAGTGCTCAGAGCCATTTGAACCATTTTTACGCTTCAATTTTCTATGCCTTTTCTGTATGTTAAGGAACGTGTTTTGTGTATATAAATTTTTGGATATGCTGAAACTTCTTCTTGAACGATGTTTTGTTTACCTAGCACAGGAATTTAGATCACTGTCTGCTACTGTTAGGCTAGCGGAGTTCATACTAGCCAATAACCTAGGGAAGATGTGGACTGAGTGGTACAAACTGGAAAGCTAACTCTCACACTTCCCATGAGGGCAGTCGAAACTGAAAGGTGAATTGTAAGTATAAAATAATTTTTATCGAACTTTGTGAAGCAGAAAAGATTGTCGGCCTTAGCGATACTTTCTATTGAAATAGATCTCGTGATGGAGATTGCAGTCTTGAATCAGAGGGTGACTGACAGGTTTGTATCAATAAATAACTGGAGGACAAATTTTCAGTACAAATGAGGTGTACTATAAATTAAAATTTCGTCTATTATTTCTAGTCTTTTAAATGACGAGTGTATTTCAATTCTGCTAGGAATGTGATGTTACGTTACGCTAATAGTTTAGTTAGATAGTTGATAAATCGTAGCATGTTCGTTACCATAGTATTTTTCTGTTGTAGATAAATCTCTGACTTTTTGTCGGATCGTGAATGGACTTTAAAAATTGATACACCTCTAGTTGTAGGGGTGTTTATATCATAACGAATACCGGGAGGGCAGGTAACATGATGAATTTCCCCTTTCAAGTGCCTCATATAAAAACGCAAAAGTGAATTTTCGAAGCAACATCCCACTCCAGATACTACCTTCCACCACTGACAATAAGTAAATGAATAACTGTCCTGTAAAATAGAGTCAAAACAGTCACCAAAACAAAGTCAGTGTACTTGAAAGTGGATGTCTTTGCACACCTGTGAAATTAAATTATGCCGATGGGTAACGTTCACTTCCACCTTGCTGCATCTCATGTATTGTAACATGCTTGAACACACTTGATATGCTGTCTAAAAGATGGGCGAGATGTTATTGCACCTATCTGCCCACTCGCCGACAGCAGACCTGTTGAGGTCATGTGGCGATGCAGTGTCCCTTTTAATTGATCCCAAGCATGATTAATCAGCAGGTAAAGTAGGCTATACGTTTCCTTTAACTTCTGTCTTGACGAGATGCTTATGAATTATTGTCTTGAAAGACGAACGCTTCACGGAAATGTTGAGCGTAGGGCAGCGTTAAAGGTTTTCAGGATGCTGCACAGCACTCAAATTGTTCTCGGCTGCGAGTTGACGGGTCCGACGTCTGTACTTGGCCCCCTCCTGCCTGCTGAATCCGTGGGACAGCTCGCTTGAGACGTACAGTGTTATCACAGTACCACTATGCTTTTCTGCGGCGATCATGAGGCGTTTGACACGTTTTACTAATGAGAACTCAACGCCAGTAGTGTTCCTTTGCTCGTCTTCTTCGCTCATTACGGTGCTGGTGGTTTGTACTGCTGTTGTTATCGGACACCTAGTAGTGTGCAAACCTCTGCTTACTCTTTGAGCAGACGTTGCCTTCTCGCTTGCCTCGAAAAATGCAGCACATAGTCTTCTAACATTGTCCTCGGTGTAGATAGGAGTCATGCATGACCTGCAGATATCGGGTATCGGCTGAAGTTGTTAATCACGAACGACCACCACGACAAAGATCTTCCATGTTCTGAGCCTTACATTAATGACTGAGCGCTCGAATGACATTACTGGGATAGACGCGTTTGGCGGAAAACTTACCGTTCCTAAAGTAACAATGTGTGTGATTATTAAGCTTGAAACGACCCAGAAAGCCATACTGAGGCATACCAACACACAAGCCACATTACTCCGTTCGCGATTACAGACACAGAACGATTTTCAGAGCTGCACTGAGAATGCAGATTCAGTTCTCCCGTAACAACACAGTTTGTTGTAAATATCGAATACCGGTGGTATTAAGATTCATGGGAACAACTACAAAAGTCATTACTTTTGTTGAGGATTCTTTAGCTCGACGAAATGTAGACGTATGGGGGTCAGTCAAATGTAAAACGAGCACCAACCGGAACGGGACCATTGAATGTTTCCATTCAAGAGTAAGCCCCACATGCGCTAAGACATATATCTCGATGGGAGACGAAAAGACCGATTCCGGTTTCGCAGAACGCGGGCGGAAGCTGACGGCTCCGCAACCGCACCCGCGCTTGACTTCCTCGTCCGACTAAAACTGACGTCGACGCAAGTCTTTCTTCAGGTCGCCAAAGATGTGAAAATCACACTCTGAAAGATCCGGGCTGTAAGGATGATGATGCAGTTTTTCCAAACCGAATCGCTGAAGCGCACCCTTCGCCCGATTGGCAGTACGGGGACAGGCGTTCACAAATAAAGTCAGTACGAATGTAATACGGGAATGTTCGGGGAGAGCCGCAATAATGCTGTAACTCAATCCACATTCCATTCACGTTGCAGATGAGCTTGGAGAAGCTAATAGAGGGGAAAGACTACGTTACTGCCAGTGTTTATTGCGCATTATTCGCTACAGTATTTGGGTTCTGTATTATGTTTTCTGCTCTGATGATGCATGGATTTATCTAAGTGACTATGTAAATAGCCACAAGAAATGATAAAAACGTTACCCCCAGCTAAACCCCAACGTCTTTCTTAAAGTACATGTGATCTGTAACGTCTATAAGAACAGCTGTCACACAATCGACCAACTAAAGCACAACACCGAAGATGAAATATCCAGCATAAGTTTAGCGATCATTTAAAAGAGTAGGAGATAAGATGTAGAAACGTATTCAGGCGTGTATTGCAGCACATGGAAGACATTTACGGCATGTATTATGAGACAGCATGTATTGTGAGTGTACAGGGTGTTACAAAAAGGCATGGCCAAACTTTCAGGAAACATTCCTCAGACAAAAATAAAGAAAAGATGTTATGTGGACATGTGTCCGGACACGCTTAATTTCCATGTTAGAGTTCATTTTAGTTTCGTCAGTATGTTCTTCCACCTGCGCTCAATGGAGCACGTTATCATGATTTCATACGGGATACTCTACCTGTGCTACTAGAACATGTGCCTTAACAAGTACAACACAACATGTGGTTCATGCACGATGGAGCTCCTGCACATATCAGTCGAAGTGTTCGTACGCTTCTCAACAACAGATTCGGTGACCGATGGATTGGTAGAGGCGCACCAATTCCATGGCCTCCACGCTCTCCTGACCTCAACCCTCTTCATTTTCATTTATGGGGGCATTTGAAAGCTCTTGTATACACAACCCCGGTACCGAATGTAGAGACTTTCGTGCTCGTATTGTGGACGGCTGTGATACAATACGTCATTCTCCAGGGCTGCATCAGCGCATCAGGGATTCCATGCGACGGAGGGTGGATGCATGTATCGTCGCTAACGGAGGACATTTTGAACATTCCCTGTAACAAAGTGTTTGAAGTCACGCTGATACGTTCTGTTGCTGTGTGGTTCCATTCCATGATTAATGTGATTTGAAGAGAAGTAATAAAATGAGCTGTAACATGGAAAGTAAGCGTTTCCGGACACATGTCCACATTAAATATTTTCTTTCTTTGTGTGTGAGGAATGTTTCCTGAAACTTTGGCCTTACCTTTTTGTAACACCCTGTATACATTGTTCACAAAATCTTATCAGGTTTCTTCCGGAGTGAAACACGAGCATCGGAGGAGAACATTGTTAATAAGGAGTGTGTACGTACCGTTTATTGTGCTGCAGCAAAGCGAATTTATTATTTGGGATTGTGCTACAATTATTAATCGTTTACTGTAGCTCTGGACGGAAGTTATTATAGCGAAAGAGATGACACAAGCGCAAGCTCAGTGCAGTATCAGTTCGAGGAAAGTAAGAACCTGGAACGGATGTTGCAGCAGATAGACTAATTTGTGTTGAAATTTAATATCAATTTCGTTATTCACCGCTGTTCTCCTTGACTCTAAAAATGTAATTTGGCTTTGGATTCTATAATTTTCCGGCAGCATTGTATCTTCAATTCGCCATGCTTCCTTCGTGTTTCGAGTGAATGCCGAAAACTATTAAAGATATGAAAACAACAAATTAAAATTTCATTCTAACTATACTCTCCCAATTAAGTACATTATAGGTAGTAGATAATTATTACGAAGTCGAAGCATTTAATAAATGCTATTTCTGAATAGTTTCGAGCTTTCTTTTATTTTGTAAGAAATTGTGATATGGTTTCACCAGCATTAATCCTACCACGAAACTGATAGGAATAGCCCCTCTCCATCCAAACTCAGATCTTTAGTATGGTCTTTCTTATATGCCTTACAATTTCGTTGATAACTCTTTATAGTCCATGTTTAATTTGTTCTAGGAGATGGTTCAAATGGCTCTGAGCACTATGGGACTTAACTTCTGAGGTCAACAGTCCCCTAGGACTCAGAAGTACTTAAACCTAACTACCCTAGGGACATCACACACATCCATGCCCGAGGCACGACTCGAACCTGCGACCGCAGCGGTCGCGCGGTTCCAGACTGTAGCGCCTAGATCCGCTCGGCCACACAGGCCACCTGTTATAGGAGATTAAGAGAGGCAACAGACTACGTTATACTTATGAAAACATTCCAGAACTGGTAGTTCAGTGAATATTCAGTTACTTTTCCGTCTTGCCATTGGGGGCTATTGCCGACGGATATAGTCTGTTAATCTGCAGAACATTTAACATGGGATGAGAAGTTCCGCTTCATGCAAGACATCTTTTTGGTTTGGATGATGATGATGTTTGGTTTGGGGGGCGCTCAACTGCGTGGTTATCAGCGCCCGTACAATTACCCAATCTTTGCTCAGTCCAATTTCGCCACTTTCCTGGATGATGATGAAATGATGAGGACAACACAAACGCCCAGTCATTTCGAGGCAGGTGAAAATCCCTGACCCCGCCGGGAATCGAACCCGGGACCCCGTGCTCGGGAAGCGAGAACGCTACCGCGAGACCACGAGCGGCGGACATCTTTTTGGTTTGCTTCACCCATACATGTTTCAGCATTTTTGTGCTATCGTCAGTGGGTTCAGTTTTTATTTTTAAGTGTAAAATTGTTGTTACATATTAACATTTGTGTTGTTTAGAACATTATGTAAGTTCAGTTTATAGCTTAATCGGCGAAAACTGGATGTAAGCATTAGTTAACATGCCTTACATTATGTTAAAGTCCATTTATTTTTGTAGCTATTCTGCTACACAATATACATCTTGTCATCTGCAAACAGCAAAACGTGATTGATTTTCTCTTTGTTATACATTTACGAACGGAAATGTGTCTCTGTCACTTCTTTTGTGTGTAACTTACAGTTCTGATGTTGTGGTGCGCTCTCTTGTGTTGTTGGCGAAGTAAATAGGCTTACTTCGTAACCTATGGTTACTTGGCACTGCATTTTTTTTCGATTTCTCTAAACATAAGTGGCGTTTTCGCTGACATTACGTGTTGTGGCTGTGTGGTGTTCACTTGTTTCGTAGCGTGTTCTGCTGAGTGAGGCGCGCGAATTTCAATTGTATTTGGCGTCACTGGTGTGTGGTTTGTGCGGGTTTGAGTGCGTGTGTTGAGTACTGAGGCAGAGAGAGAGAGAGGGAGAGAGAGAGAGAGAGAGAGAGAGAGAGAGAGAGAGAGAGAGAATGAGACAGAGAGAGATGGAGAGAAAGAGAGAGGGAGAGAGAGAGAGAGAGCGAGAGAGACGGACAGAGACAGAGATAGAGAGATATCTATCTATCTATCTATCTGTCTCTCTGTCTCTCTCTCTCTCTCTTTCTCTCTCTCCCTCTGCCCCAGTACTCAGGGCCTAATAATACAGATTTATCGGTGTATCCAGATGACATTCGGACACCTCACAAATTGCTGGTCCTGGTTACATTCAAATTGTAACGTCAAAACTGACTGAAAATGTCAAAATAGCAAACAAACAGAACGTTTTCATGACATATATTAAACGAATAAGTGCATTACAAAAACATTTTGTCAACGTATTATGAGAGTTTTTAATACGTCTTTACAAATTTTTTATTCATTAATAGCCTTGGAAATTGTCTCTTAAGTGAAACTAGTTGTCAGAAGTGACGTATGTTGACCTCTTGCTTTGATTCAAATATATCAGTTGCTTTAGAGGACTTTAGTAAAAGTAGTTCTGTCATATCAGGCTTTACGGGAATAAGTGACTGAAGTTATCCCCCACATAGCTTGTTATGGCATAGTGAATAGGAGGTGACTAAGTTCCAATGCATGTTAGCAAAACTGGAGATAATTACTAACAGAAAAATTAAATACGAACACTTGAAACACGTGGAGGAAGCTGATAAACGATAGCAGTCAAAAAATGATATGGAAAGAGACCGAAAATTTCAAGAGATTTTTATAGCGGAGGAATACGTCTGTTATGATACATCAAAATCTACATTCATTACATAGAATTTAGGTTGTGTCGAACAAAGCAGTGTTCTACTGAAACAGTCGATTTGTAATGGAACACTCTGATTCTGATTTATGAGAAACATGCTGAGTTGAATAGAATTTGGTCTCAGCTTTATACGAAAAGAATTTTGCTGCAAGTGAAAAGTAGATTATATAACGATGATGAATGCTATTGCGAGAGTGACGACTTACGTATACTCAAAAATATAACGCAGAAACAGTATTCTAAAAGAGGTTAAATAAAGTTAAGGCAGCAACTTCATTACATGTTGGACATGATAGCTACAGGTAACAAGTACAGTATTAGGAAATGGAGTGCAGCTCTGATTGTCAAGTGGAAGCAACGAGTCATTCACAAATAATTTCTAATGTAAGGAAACAGTCACACATTATTTCTCATGCACAATGAATTCGGAATTGAATGTCTAAGTGTTTGTAAGGCAAACACGTTATCGTTAAAGTAAATTTTTTACAGGTTCTATGTAAGAACTTTGTGAAAATAGTGTACACATTAATACGTGCCACATTTTAAATAGTTACGATAAGATCTGAGTTTTGTATCCCAACAATCAGGAAAATATATTTGCGTACAGATAAGAACGTCAGCCGAAGGTAACTCAATCTTAAACAGAACGTGCAACAACTTAGTGCATTTTGGGTCACGTAGCGATGGCTGCGCGGGTTACAAGCGTTGTGTGAGCCATTAGCGTCAGGTGTGAGCTGACCTACATTCCTCGAGCTGAATGAACGACCTAGGAGGGACAGATGGAAGAGCAACACCGAAATCACAGGAGTAATCCGTTGTAGTTGCTACATATTTATTATTACAATCATTAAACTTTTATCAAATCCCAATCATAACAATATTACAAAGGCAATTGATTTACAAAGCCACATAACTTTAACAAATGATATAAAATATTTATTTAATTAAAACAATGCCCATAAAACCTGAAAAATTGAATGTGACTATGTGAACTAACTCAGATAAATTTCGTTACTTAGACGAAACTAATGTCCACACGGTTACTATCAGAACTCTAATTACTTCCAGCCGCAAAGAAAATACATAAAGTCCGAAACACAGATCTTGCAACATTTGGCTCGACAACTTTCCTTAAATAAAACAATAGTCATAAAAGCTTTATTAGTAAAAACGAGAACCACTTTCACGACTAAGGAGGCACACTAATTCCACCAAACAATTTTTTTAACTTTGGTTAACCAAGTTGATTAATGAAAAATATTCATAAAACAATTGCTACTAGAGCATAACCGTATGAAAAATAGTCCCTAAAATGAGGGCGCTTCAATTCTGTAATCTAATCAGATAGATGCGAACACACCAAAGGATTTTAACCAATACAAGAGACCCACGGGACAGAAAATGAAATAGAAGTGTGGTACTCGACTCCCGGTTTGCTCGCGTCGACCACTGCCTGTGGTCTCCAACATAAAACACATCAGCGGCAGACAATATTCTGAGGTATGACATACACAATCTTATCTAGAGAACACGTTATCAATAACTTTCAATGATAGACGTCACAACTAAATGCAAGCACAATTAACCTCCGTGAGTTTCTTCGCCATTCACGGTCCTTAAAAATTTAATGAACCAATTGCTTAAAACCACCAAAAAAAATAGTGCCCTAGAGGTTAAAAGACATACAATTATCTCGGCGCACATTTGAACGCCAGACTACAATAATGAACTACAAGGTAGAATGGAAGAAATATAGCGGTGTGGCTTGGAACGCCAGACACCGACTTACGCACTCACTACTTGTTGCACTTCTAGCTACTTATTTATCCATGCTTCATGTCTGTTTGTTGGGAGTAGCTACACTTCCTTAACTGCCGTCTAGGTATCAAGTCATGACACCGAACTGAGTGATAAAGAACTTGAACAGTCCCAAATGATTTTAGTGCAATGGAATATTCAATTAAGATGCACACAACCCACCGAAGCAACTCGGCGACTCCAATTCATTCGGCCTGTGTAGCTTGCAACAAACTCGAAGGAACTTGTCCTTCCAACCTCTAGGAAAACCCCGTCATCATGGGCAATGGATCTGCCTTGCACGATTATACACGTCGTAGCGGCCTCTCGGCGTGCTACATCTATACACAGTCTGACGCCACTCTACCTCACACTGCGGGTACCCGCACCCACCTCTGGCCGAACGCACGCGCTGCCATTAAATCCCGCCGCCAAAGATGTGAAGAAGATGAAGAAGACAAATAGGCATCGGAGCCGACTCAAATATCAAAATGAGAATCGATGGAAACTGGCGCCAGAAACGCGCCAGCTCAGTTAACTCTACGTAAACAAGTGGAACACACTGCTCACAGTGTGCAACTGTAATGATTTTTTAAATTTATTTCAGGAGTATGTTACTATCGTTATGCCGCTATTTCATACTATTTTTCTGCGTCATGTAAAAATACATACCTATCCTGTGTGTTGACGTTGGAGATGAGAGGAGAGAGAGAGAGAAAGAATTCCAGTCCAGTTGTAAAGCGTGAAAATCTGATGTATCTTTAATCTAATCACATTACATATGGCAGGAGTATGTCTGGATGTAGATGGCCGATCTACGCCGTACTCTAGTCGCTTTTCGCAAGTTGAGAGTATATTTCATCTCCATGTCTCTCAAAAGAGCTTAATTTAAGTTTTTAAACATTTTAAGAACCAGATGATACTGAATTGTCATGAAATAATGGGACAGCAGTGTGGCGAATAAAAGAGTTTACACAATGACAAATTCGAGGGGTGTTTGATAAGTAATGCAACATTTCTTTTTGAAAGCAGGTAGGTATTACTCAATATTCCAGTATACCATATTACTCCCCATTTTTCCAGCTATGAAACCCTATTTGTCACCACAATCTCTGTTCAATACGACGGCCTTACGCCACCGCACTGGAAGGGCCTGTATACCCGCTTCGTACCGCTCTACTGGTCAACGTCGGAGCGAATGCCTTCCTGCAGCATCCACGTCCTGCTTCCGCAGAGTGCATCCTGCATTGGGCCAAAGAGGCAGAAGTTGGAACGTGTGAGAGACAGGGTGTAGAGTGGATGACGTAGAGCAATCCAATGGAAATGGAAATGAGCGTTTGGCATCATTGGCCGGGAGGCCCCTTACAGGGCAGGTCCGGTCGCCTTGGTGCAGGTCTTATTGCATTCGACGCCACATTGGGCGACCTGCGCGCCGGATGGGGATGATATGATGATGAAGACAACACAACACCCAGCCCCTGGGCGGAGAAAGTCCCCGACCCAGCCGGGAATCGAAGCCGGGCCCGTAGGACGGTAATCCGTCACGCTGACCACTCTGCTATCTGGTCGGACAACAATCCAATTAAGTTTTATGAGTCTCTCGCAGGTGCACAGACTTCTATGACGCTTACGTTTGCATTTTTGTGGCGACGAACACGCTGAAGTCGTTACTTCAGTTTGGTGAGGCCAACACACTACACTTAAAAGTTGGTTACTGCACCATGAGGGAAGACATCAAACAGAATAACGCTTTCAGAGTTTCACGAAACTGTGTCCTGGAATGAGGATGCGGCAATGAACTTTTTCTTTAAAGTGATAAGACACTAATCCATGGATTGCCGTTTTGTTTGCGTTTCAAATTGAAGAAGCCATGTATCATCGCCTGTGAGTATGTTCGACAGCAAAATTTCAACAATCAGCTTCGTAACGAGCAAGCAGTTCCGCCCAGATGGTTCTTCGTTGCCGTTTATGTTGTGCTAGGTGGCGAGTAACCAATCATACATACACCTTTGGATACACCAACTGGTGGACGAGTGTGTGAAGTACTATCGACAGAGATGTTCAGCTGCTCAGAGAGGAGTTTGATTGTGATCCGTGGACAACCTCGAATGAGAGTGTCCGTACGTCCTAACATTGTAGAGTCACAGCTATATCCGAAGCTTGCTTATATTAATTAATCGTTAATAACTTTAGCCCGTTTTAATAACTTTTGCTTAGCTGGATTAGACTATGAATCTAATGTTCTCTTTGTTTGTTTCATGAATATAATTATTGTTAAACGAAAAAAATGTTCAAATGTGTGTGAAATCTTATGGGACTTAACTGCTAAGGTCATCAGTCCCTAAGCTTCCACATTACTTAACCTAAATTACCCTAAGGACAAACACACACACCCATGCCCGAGGGAGGACTCGAACCTCCGCCGGGACCAGCCACACAGTCCATGACTGTCGCGCCTGAGACCGCTCGGCTAATCCCACGCGGCATTGTTAAAGGACAATTTCGGGAATCAGCTAGGGATAGGAGTTAAATATGATAGATCCGCTATTGAGAGGTCTTCGTTTTTTTATTTGATTCATGGTAAACTACGGGTTACATATTACTAAATCGTCTGTTGACTGCTACAACATTACAATCCTGGAAATCTTACAAGTGAAGGAATGTGTAACATTTCTGGCTTTTAGCGCCACCATTTTTTTCTCGCATATCAAGCCTCAGTTGAGGGAACTTACAGCAGCTAACGTAAGACGTCATAAGATAGAGTGAGTAATAGCGCCAGCTGAATCGACTTGTATTCTGTTCCGTTGCTGTAATAAAAGATGCAGCAACTGCAGTCGAGTTGATAAGCTTCATAGAATGCAGTGCGCTTCTAAGACTGAGAATATTCTGGCTAAACAGATTATTATTGAGTTTGGGAAAGTGTAATTTGGCTTCTGATTTGATGATAAAATGTAATACATTTGTTACTCAGTTCGAAAGAAATAACGAATTGTATTTAGACCAACAGGAATGATATGTAAACTTACGAGCGATTAAGTTTTCTATTTTATCTGAAGAAATGTGGATTATAAGAATAAACCTGCCATCCATACAAACTAAGGTATTTCATCATTTCCGTGAGAATGAACCTTAGCCTCTTTCATGGCATTTCCGTTAAAGCCTCACAGCCAAAAGAGCTGACTCAAGATCTACGTGCTTCCTCCTTGCAGGGACTTCGGTATCAGTCAAAGACATAAAGCTGGTGGACATACTGGATATTCTCTGTATTGCTTTAATGCATTAACATACACCTAGGCTCGTCACACGTACTGCTACTACAATACAAACGAAAACTTTTACGTGCCATCCCTAGTCATACAGAGAAGGGCATCGCACTCATGACTCTTTATATTCAGTGTGATGTAAGTATTACCACATCATCTTTGGATGTGTCGTCTTTCGCCCACATATGCAGCCTGGTAGCTGGCTTGATGTTTTCTCCATTCTTGTCATCCCAAAATCTCTTCTTAAATCTTCTGGTCTTTGGACCATTTACTGCTGGTCTCTATTTACGTTTCGCAGGTAATCTGTGGTTTGTTGCTAGTGTTGTAAGGGATAGACGACATATTATGATATCTTCTGTGACTTTAATGTGTTATTTCCTGTAACCCACAATTTTGACCACTTTTGAATTAATAATGTTGAGTAATTTTTTTATATGTTCCCAAACAAAGCTAATTTTCCGGGCTGCGTACCACAGTCGCAAAAAATAAAAAAATAAAAAATAAATATAAAAATAAAATAAAATAAAATAAAATTGAAGCCTTGTAGGTTTACTTTGTTTTCCGCATGTCCGTTCGACTGTTAGGCGAGGTGCATATTGGTCGCGCATGTTTCGTGACCCACGGATCTAAACCCCACAGCGCAAACTGAGGCACAGGCAGGGCGAACAGAGCAGTGCAGGACAGCACAGTGGCTGCTTCGGCCTTCGTGCTGGGACACAGATTACTGCGCGAGCGCCACGCCGCTGACGGACTGCATGCAGAACACGTGCTTTCGCGGGGTGGGGGCGACAATGGGAACATCCTCCCAGTACGTCCATGGGCGGTGTTGCCAAGAATTTCCTTCCCTGCGCTGTCGTGTCCTGCCCTTCGTCGGCTGCTTCCCAGTATGCACCTGGCCTTAAAACCCCTTGTTCACAGGGACAGCTACAGGTGTAAAACTGAAGTGTGTATCACATCCTAAAGCCCGCATCTCGTGGTCGTGCGGTAGCGTTCTCGCTTCCCACGCCCGGGTTCCCGGGTTCGATTCCCGGCGGGGTCAGGGATTTTCTCTGCCTCGTGATGGCTGGGTGTTGTGTGATGTCCTTAGGTTAGTTAGGTTTAAGTAGTTCTCAGTTCTAGGGGACTGATGACCTAAGATGTTAAGTCCCATAGTGCTCAGAGCCCCATCACATCCTAAGGCCTACGCTTCCTTGGTTCCGTGAAACACAGGCTTCTGAGTAAATGCAGCCAAAAATACGGCTTTTCAATAGCATGTTGTCATACAAATACAGTCTAGTAGAGCACGTTGTCATACAAATACAGTATAGTAGAGGCTTTTATATGTGTCGAAGATGGTGGTGCAGCAGTGAGCCGTTGTGTTTCGAAACTGAGAGATCATGGCATCGAATCTCATTCTGTCAGGGGACTTTCAGTCTTTGTTTTAACCTGAGCTCCGTCCGTCAGAGATATGAGGAGTCGCCAGAAATAACACCTGGTTCGGATTGCTCATTAAACTGTAGATCTTCTATTCCCTGGATGGGTAACTGGACTAAGTTACGGATACGCAATTCGCCCAAGTGGCGTCCAATAGAAAGTTTTGCACCAGGCCATTCAGCCACACAAATCTATTATTATTATATTACCTACACACTTAATAGGGCTTGTACAGAACCCTCCCTCAGACCGCGAGTCTTACTCGTACTTGCCTTTTTTTTGGCTTGATCCCCCGCTTTATTAAAGTGCTGTAGGGTTCCAAAGCAACAAATCTTCCTTTGCTCGTGCCCTTAAATTTATACTTTCTAGGCATTTCATTAACGTCTCGCTAGGCTGTAAACCAATAGAATACTAAACCATGGTCGAAGTTTCCGTTTGAGGGCGTTGCCACAGCGTATATGCAACGTAGCGAGACTCTGATACCGGTGTATGAACACCGATATGTAGGCAGGTGATCAGTGTGGCATTCGTGCCTGTCAGACGTGAACTGTTGAGACGTGAACTGCTGAGACGCAATTCCATGTCCGTCAAAAACCTCCGTTGGGCATGGGTCGCTAAGGTCGAAGCTGGTCACTGTTCGACCCAAGACGCCCATCAATCTGGGTGGCCAGCCTCATTCATTAAGGGCCAAATCAAATGGGAGACACTCGACAACCGCCCCTCAATCTTGGTGTCTCCTGATGCGATTGTCATGCCTTCAGTTTCTTAAAAACACCTCGAAGTGTCGAAGACTGCTGTCGTGGATCGGGTTGCTTCACGCAGCAGAAAGCGATATCTTCGACGTGATGCGTCTGTGAGATGGTAGTCTCGATGCTCACGTCGATTCCGCGTGAGGGAAGCACCGATTCTTGACTGTACGGCATTCGAACGGAAAATTTATGATCATCCCTCCTACTTGCTCTGGATCTGTTACGAATCGTGGATGTAAAATAATTGATGATTTATGTAAGTCAGCAGGCTTTCGTGACCGTTGTCACTGAAGTTAAAATCTTCTGGGTTATTTGGCCGCGTCATGTTTCTTCTAAAATGATCTACGTTTCGACCCCTCTACTGGGATCTTCCTCAGAATCTTCTAGTGTCCACTACTGCTAGAGTGTTCTAGCAGTAGTGGAAACCAGAAGATCCTGAGGAAGATCCCAGCAGCGGGGTCGAAACGATCATTTTAGAAGAAACGTGACGCGGCCTAATAACCCAGAAGATTTTAACTTCAGTTGATAACCTGTATAGTCAGAAAAAATACGGTGCAGGCTCATTTAGTTAGAATTGCGATCTAAAACATAAAAACCTCAAGTAGAAATTTTACAGGTCATCGATTAATGACAGACATGTATCTGCTACTTTCTCTCAGTTCTTTCTGTCGTTGAGACACGCGGTATGAACGCTACAGTGTCAGCGTCCACTGTGCTTCCGCACACATTCTAGGTTACAATTCAGAGGATTCGAGGAAAGTGCACCTTGTGCTAGTAAGGTAAGGGAGCATTCCTTTAGGGAAATCCGTCGAGAAAGCCGACACAGAGGCCCTCTTCTGGGGGCCCTTTCAGCCGACGGGTGGCTTACGAGCACCCACCTCGGTAGGCAATCTGAGCGGAATTTGCGTCGCAGGGCCCTGGAGCAGCAGAGCGGCTCGATTTATCGCCGGGATAAGCCCGCAGGGCAATCCAATCTGGTGCCGGCCCCGGCCGTGGCTGCGCCGGCCAGTGCACGGTCGCCGCCCGACGCCTGCGCCAGCCGATCAGCACGCTCTCGTGACGTGCGAAAGCGCGAATGCTGCGTGGAGACACGTCTGTCAGTGTGTGTGTTTGTGTGTGTGTGTGTGTGTGTGTGTGTGTGTGTGTCGCCCTATTGCTGATGAGGGCCCGACAGCGAGAGAGACCGCACGGTATGTTGACCGATCAGCCAGCTGATGCTGTTGGTGCCATTGGCTCGTCTCTCAGAGTGAAGCTTCTCTCCTGTTGTGGCGTACCGTCTATCGATGGGCTTTAATTTATCCTGAGTGCTTACGTCATAATTCGCTGACAGCCTACGAGCGTGGACGCAACAAGATTTTGTTAATCATGCGAGATGATACCACACGAGAGAGGCCTGAAATCAATTCCCCTATATTCGAAGGCTATATCACTTATCCAGCACCAATATGTTTGCCTACGTTTCGCAGGATAGACAGAAATCAAACTACTGCAATTGCGAAAAATTGCAGCTTCCGCGGAACCTATAGGTCTTTCAACATGTCGGTAGTCTGTCACTACGACGTAAGGAATTTCACACACAATAATGTTCCTTCACAACACAAAACTTCAAACAAGCAAGCAGATTAATGACGCCACATGAACAAAGTCATTCTAACACCAACAAGTAGAGAAAAGGTGTAAATCAGTAGAGATACATATATTTTTCTTATTAGCTAAGAAATAATGCGTCTTTGATTCCGTGGCTATCATTAATAAGAATTACGGCGGGCGTCCAATAAAAATGTTTCACTCTTTTATAGAAAAACATTTCACACAATTTATCACGTTGAAATAATTTTACTGACGTTGTGCAATGCTTCTGTTACTTTTAAGCATAGGTATGTTTATCCAATAAGTTTTTGTAATTTCACATACTTTGAGGTGACGGAAGTCATCCAGTAGCAACATGCACATATACAGGCGGCGGCAGCATCACGTACACAAGGTATAAAACGACAGTGCATTGGTGCAGCTGTCACTTGTACTTTGGTGATTCACGTGGAAAGCTTTCCGATGTGGTGATGGCCGCACGACAGAAATCAACCGAGTCTGATCATGTAATGTTAGTTGGAGCTAGACGCATGAAACAATTCGGAAATCGTTAAGGAATTCAATATTCCGAGATCCTCAGTGGCACGGGTGTCTCGAGAATACCAAATTTCAGGAATTACCACTCACCACGGACAACCCAGTGGCCGACGGCCTTCTCTTTACGACCGAGAGCAGCGGTTTTTGCGTAATTGTCAGTGCTAACACACAAACAACTCTGCGTGAAATAACCCCCCCCCCCAAATCAATGTCGAACGTACAATGAACGTATCCATTAGGAAAGTGCGGCGAATCGTGCTTTAATGGACTGTGACAGCACAGCACGAAAGAATGCTTTTCGTAACAGCACGACGTCGCCTCGAGCGCCTCTCCTGCGTTCGTCACCATACAGGTTGGACCCTAAACGACTGGAAAACCGTGTACTGGGCAGATGAGTAACGATTTCAGCGAATAATAGCTGCTGGGAGTATTCGAGTGTGGCGCAGACCCTACGAAGCCATTGTACCAGGTTGTCAACAAGGCACTGTGCAAGTTGGTGATTGGGCAGTGTTTACATGAAATGGACTGGATCCTCTGGTCCAACTGAACCGATAGTTGACAGGAAATAGTAATGTTCGGCTACTTGGAGACCACCTGTACCATTCACGGTCTTCATGTGCGAAAACAACGATAAAATACACTCCTGGAAATGGAAAAAAGAACACATTGACACCGGTGTGTCAGACCCGCCATACTTGCTCCGGACACTGCGAGAGGGCTGTACAAGCAATGATCACACGCACGGCACAGCGGACACACCAGGAACCGCGGTGTTGGCCGTCGAATGGCGCTAGCTGCGCAGCATTTGTGCACCGCCGCCGTCAGTGTCAGCCAGTTTGCCGTGGCATACGGAGCTCCATCGCAGTCTTTAACACTGGTAGCATGCCGCGACAGCGTGGACGTGAACCGTATGTGCAGTTGACGGACTTTGAGCGAGGGCGTATAGTGGGCCGGGTGGACGTACCGCCGAATTGCTCAACACGTGGGGCGTGAGGTCTCCACAGTACATCTATGTTGTCGCCAGTGGTCGGCGGAAGGTGCACGTGCACGTCGACCTGGGACCGGACCGCAGCGACGCACGGATGCACGCCAAGACCGTAGGATCCGACGCAGTGCCGTAGGGGACCGCACCGCCACTTCCCAGCAAATTAGGGACACTGTTGCTCCTGGGATATCGGCGAGGACCATTCGCAACCGTCTCCATGAAGCTTGGCTACGGTCCCGCACACCGTTAGGCCGTCTTCCGCTCACGCCCCAACATCGTGCAGCCCGCCTCCAGTGGTGTCGCGACAGGCGTGAATGGAGGGACGAATGGAGACGTGTCGTCTTCAGCGATGAGAGTCGCTTCTGCCTTGGTGCCAATGATGGTCGTATGCGTGTTTGGCGCCGTGCAGGTGAGCGCCACAATCAGGACTGCATACGACCGAGGCACACAGGGCCAACACCCGGCATCATGGTGTGGGGAGCGATCTCCTACACTGGCCGTACACCACCGGTGATCGTCGAGGGGACACTGAATAGTGCACGGTACATCCAAACCGTCATCGAACCCATCGTTCTACCATTCCTAGACCGGCAAGGGAACTTGCTGTTCCAACAGGACAATGCACGTCCGCATGTATCCGTGCCACCCAACGTGCTCTAGAAGGTGTAAGTCAACTACCCTGGCCAGCAAGATCTCCGGATCTGTCCCCCATTGAGCATGTTTGGGACTGGATGAAGCGTCGTCTCACGGGGTCTGCACGTCCAGCACGAACGCTGGTCCAACTGAGGCGCCAGGTGGAAATAGCATGGCGAGCCGTTCCACAGGACTACATCCAGCATCTCTACGATCGTCTCCATGGGAGAATAGCAGCCTGCATTGCTGCGAAAGGTGGATATACATTGTACTAGTGCCGACATTGTGCATGCTCTGTTGCCTGTGTCTAGGTGCCTGTGGTTCTGTCAGTGTGATCATGTGATGTATCTGACCCCAGGAATGTGTCAATAAAGTTTCCCCTTCCTGGGACAGTGAATTCACGGTGTTCTTATTTCAATATCCAGGAGTGTATTTATGGATGACAATGCACCATGTTACCCGTCTACAATTGTTCAGGATGGGATTTGGCCACCACCTCGGTCGACCGACAAGAATCTCCTCGAAAATTTATAGGACATAATGGAGAGGTCATTCTTGCACAAAATTCTGCATCGGCAACATTTTTGCAATTATGAGCGGCTGTAGAGGCAGCATGGCTCAGTAGTTTTGCTAGGGACTTCCATCGACTTTTTGAGTCCACACCACTTTGAGTTTCTGCACTACGCTGGGCAAAAGAAGGTCCGACACGATATTAGAAGGTGTCCTATGACTTTTGTGACATCAGTGTAAGATTCTCCAGTCCAAAATCTCAGTTTCATTGCAAGGATTGTAGGTGCTCATTTGTATCTATACTTCAACTTTAGTACACTTTCGGATGCTATGCTCGTAACCAGTTGTTATTATTGATGTGACTTCAGCATCGGTGTTGAATTGGGGGGAACATACGGAAATCACGTGAGGCAGAATCTGTTGGTAATGGAGGATGCACGAACACTTTACAATTGAATCTTCCGCTTTCCGCCGCCGCCTGGCTCATTCGAGCTACCCGAGACCGAAAATTGTAATGAAGTAAGAGAAAAGTTCGAGACAAACAGTCGAGGACGTTTTCTTTTGACAGCAGCTCCAAATTCCTTAAGACATTGCAGTACCTCCCTGCATTCAAGATTTTAAGCATGGCTGCATTCATTTTGGTTTTGCAAGGTTGTCACCAAAGATGGTTGCCTTAACTTTCTTGCCGAGTGTGTGACATTTGCCTTTTCTGGGAAATTTTCGCCATGTTTCTTCAACACCATGCTCTGACATTGGAATCCTCGTACCGCCTTCCCCATAGACAGAGGTTACCTCCCGATGGAAATCGACAGAGCGTAGTTGATTTATAACGAAAAATCGAATAAGAGAACGCAGCTCATAAGTGGACACACGTTGTGAACCCAGTGCTGTCTGGCGGCGAGAAAATGCGATGTGCTTCGTCAGCTGGTGTGAGCGTTGTCAACATATACCAGTGTTACTCGCCAGTCTTCACGGTCACGGTGACAGTGTATTTGACAGTATTTGACAGAGAAATAAAATAGGACGACCTCTAGATCCATTTCAGTTTCTATCAGACAATTGTGGTCTGGCGTTTACAGGTAACACATTACAAGAAAATACTTCGTACTACATTTTCAACATATAATCAAACACTTACGGATATCCACGGGAGCAGTCTCGCGTTGCCTGACCGCTGCTGTAGTATTGCCGCGATGTCGCACAGCTCCACCTATTGCATCAGTGGAGTAGCTCGAGCGTTTACAACTTTCTGAAACAATTTGATTTATAACACACAGAACGTCCCGCATGCTGCGTTATTAAAAAAATGGGGAACTTAGTGGCCCCTCAAATATTAGAAACTGGTCACGCGAGTCAAATAGGCGATCAGTCTCACAATGGAGGACATTAGGCTGCGAAATGAGAGACAGTGGGAGCTACCTGTTGTCGGGGACGACACTACATTCAACTAACTTGTGAAGGCAAAGTGTCACAGACGGCGTATTATTTGCTATTCTTCACTAAATTCGTTCTGACCAAGAGAATACCTTCAGGCAGTCACATCTGAAGACATCATGCCAGGCGCTAAGAAACACGTCCAATACCATCGGCAACGCTAATCAAGAGGGAGAGTTTGACAAATGGCCACGTGGCAGTTTCGGTCGTACTTAGTTATCATGGCATCCCGTTATCGATATCAAACTCTACCAAGCGGTGAAAAGTAATCTTGTGTAAGTTAACCACTGCTGTAATATAAGACTTAGATTGTTGGGGTGAGTGAACATAACTGTTTCATTTCTCCCTTTCAAAACCTGCAACGTGCATGCACCAGTTGTAATGCTTCGTGCCAGATCACGAATCTTTCATTGTCTTGCTTCAGATGTTTCAGAGCAAGCATCAGTTTATCATTTGTAGGTACAGAGAGTGCTGACAGCCCTAGCGAAGCGAGGAAAGAACCTCGACAATCATATCCAAAATAAGTACAAAACTTGTGCTTGTGTAGAACAAGACCCATTGCATATGCCGTTCCTTTCACAGAGGCAAACGCGGTTAAATTTGAAAAACTGTAACACGCAGCAGGCATTCCTGTCTCAGAGGCAAACATGGTTAACATTTATTATGGGCAAATGATACTCGTCTGCAGTCTCACGTGTGATTGAAAACAGCCAAGTCATTCAGAATGTGAATGCAGATGGGGATGATTAAATGTATGAACAAACTTCTGCAGCCCGCGTCTCGTGGTCGTGCGGTAGCGTTCTCGCTTCCCACGCCCGGGTTCCCGGGTTCGATTCCCGGCGGGGTTAGGGATTCTCTCTGCCTCGTGATGGCTGGGTGTTGTGTGCTGTCCTTAGGTTAGTTAGGTTTACGTAGTTTTAAGTTCTGGGGGACTTATTACCACAGCAGTTGAGTCCCATAGTGCTCCGAGCCATTTGAACCATTTGAACCAAACTTCTGCAGAAGAGAAACGTATCATTGGTTTTATGTAAAAAAGGACCGTTACTTTATGATGATGGTAGTTGGACCTGAGACGTTAACGACAGTTTTGCACTCGCTGGCTTAATTTAAAGTTTCATTTTCTTAAGCTTGTGCTAATCTCTGCACCTTTGGGCAGTCTACATGTTTTTTTTTTTTTCAACTTTAAGAGATGTTAATCATTTATCGGTTAAAAGTTACATGTTAGTCCCGAGCTCGAGTGGATTTCCTTGTAAAGCGTGTTTTATATTGACTCAGTGGTTTACTGATACACTTCTGGTATGGGAACTGTTTTATTGTAAGCGCGTTTTAGAAATTCCTATCCATACAGTTGTTAAATCTTGTGTAAAGCTGATCTCAGGTGGCCAGTGTGGACGTTCCGTGAGGCCGATATTTGTTAGGTTCTGCAACTAGAATCATTTATTGAATGTGGTGTTGAAGTGATTTGATTTCATGAATTTCCGTTTTCAGTCAATTTCGTATATGTACTGAACTTTTTAATTCACAGTTTGCTTCCTCACGTGGTATTTTTAAGTACCTTACACTACTGAGACTGACCGTTTGTTTCTGTGCTCCTTTTGTGCTTATTTCTGTGTTTCTACTGACGTTTTTGCTCTTTGGATTAAATAATTTTGTTATCCTTGTGATTAATTGAAGTAAGTAATCTGAGTAGAGTAATAAAATAAAAGCACAATGTAAGGTGAATATAAAGCTTAAAGAAAATAGATCAGACTCGATTCTGTCCTCTCAGTCTCAAACTTAAATACAGTTCGTTCCTATCTCGTGTCTTGAATGTGACAGGGACACTTGCAAGTAAGGACCGATAGAATACGGTCAAACTGACGGCGCTTACCTGAGACATCCTGTCGCATGTTCTCTAAGACAGAACCACGTCGTGGTCAAAGTTACCGTGGATTTAAAGCACTTATCTAAAGTAACCGAAGCAAGAATTATCCAACTCGTCACTGCAATGCTACTGGCGAAAGCCTTCGTCAATGCGCTAGAAACCAGCACGCGGCGCTCGGTCATCAGTGACTGGCCGCATAAACAGATGAGACAAAACATTATGTACACGTGCTTCTTTGTCCGTCTTCGGAACGCAATACATCACTTATTCTGCGTATCAAGGATCACACAGTTTGTTGATAAATTCGTGGAAATACGTGGCATTAAATGTCTATGCACAGGTCTTGTAATTCACATAAATAACGGGCCGGTGATTAGCGTACGCGGTGACCGCGCCCTATAGAGACCCAGATTGATTCCATAGTAGAGATGAGCAAAACTGTTCTTTTCAGAGATTGGATCAGAACTGTTCACTCCCTGAAATGAATTAGCTCTTTTTCATGACTCACCACTCATTTACAATAGAAAATAAATGGAAGGCACATTGCCCTTTAAACTTGGTTTATTCCAGTACTATACCTGTATTTTGATCTTATTTGATCCTATTTTGAAGTAACACAGATAATGAGTAAGAATTTTGTATTGTTTATTGAAATTTCCACGATATGACAAAGTTTTTGATTATTGATTTATTTTGCACTATCGTGGTTTTTTGGGTGATCGGAAAATGTTGTATCTTGAGATTTACATTAACAATATAATTGAGTATAATGTATTAAAATTTCATTAACCTCATACAAATACATCACAAGCCATACATTTTTAAAGTGAACGTTTCCTTTCGAATACGCCTAAAATCGCAAAATCTGTACCAGAATAAGAAAAAATATATAAATTTTACTGTAAAACGAAAGTGCTGCATATAGCCTTACGCAGAATAAAACAAGGAAAATATTGGTGTATCACATTTTGCGATATGTTTATCGGTTTGCTCGTAATTTAAGCGTAAATTCGAGTGTCCATAATAAAAATCCTATAGTAAGAGGAGTCTTCAGGAACCTAATACAACCAGTTTAAACAAATAAAAATAAAATAAAAACAATTGATGTATGCATAACATAATAATATAATATACATAGCGGTATTACTACGAAGAACAATATCCAGTGGGGACGAACTCCGATCCAGAGGCGCTGAGTCGAGCAGGTCGAACCGCGAGCTGTATTACTGCGTGAGCTGAGACCGCAGAGACCAGAGTGACACCTGAGTCCCTTTGCTCGACGCTCTGGCTAGAGTCGAGACGGTGGGGTGAGCATTGAGCGGGCGAGTTCCGAGGGTGGGGGGGAGCGGTGAACTCACCCGCTCCGAGACAAATCGTCCGTTCCCTTGCGAGCAGGTTTTTGCAAGTAGTTCCTATGTTATCCGCTAGGTGGCTCTCTGCCCTGTTGCTCGCATCAACTGCCCAGAGGGCAGGACGTGCGACTGAAACGATCGCCGACAGAGTGCGATGCGAAGTTAAGCTGCGCCAGACACTGCACAGAGCACACAGCAGACGACGCACAGAGACGGCACGGCATATGTGAAACACAAAATCCAATGGGGCACTGCACAATGCAGGCAGCCAAGGTAGAAGCAGGGCAGAGGCCGGCGCTGGCTGTGTTGTGTGGCGTGCACTGTGCTCTGATCAGCAGAGGCGCTGCTGATATGCTCCGTCTCTCTCTCACTCTCTCTCTGCCGTGGGAAACGTTTGGAGCTACCGTTCTTTTTTTCTGAATCACTGACTGTTCACTCCTTTGAAAGATTGAACTCTATGAATTAGTTCAAGAGCGGATCCCCCATCTCTATTCCATAGGGTTTACTACAGGCAAATTAGGTCGCCGATTCATCAACGTTAGTTCACTATACTGCTCCTGAAACTAGTGTAGCACAGTTCTGGCTTCGACACATGGACAATTATATTGCTGAAAGATGACATTGCCTTCGGCGTAGTCATGAAGCACGAAAGCATGCAAGTAGTTTGCAGCTGGCAGCGTGTCTTCGGTTACTACCACAGATCCCTTGTAAGCACAGGAGAATGTCTCCCACGGTACAACACTGCTCCCACCAGCCAATCAGTGTCCGTGGCGCGCTGCACGTTTCGAGTCACCGTCCACCACGATGACGGCATTCTTGGAGACACCCATCGATCAAATGTAGCAAAAACGTGTTTCACACAAAGAGCCGACACGTGTCCATTGATCGATGGTTGAGTCAGATGGTTCCGTACCCAAGGGAATCGTAAGTGACGATGTCGGTTCATCCACATGTGAACACGTAGGGGTTGTCTGCTGCAGAGCTCCATATTCAACAATGCACAATGAACGGTGCGCTCCAAAACATTTCTTGCGGGCACCAGTTTGGTGCTCTTTCGACAGAGATGCCAAAGAGCACTATCTATCCAACTTTACAGACAGACAAGCATCCTGATATCCCACAACAAATTTTGGGATAATTTTAAGGAAAAACACATGGAAGGTAGGCACAAATACTTTGTCATTTCATGGAATATATTGATTAAAAACAATTATTATGATTAGAAATTAAAAATCTTGTCAAGAAATCAATAACAACGCTCAAAGTAATTTAAATAACTTGAACAGGATCAATTCATTAATAAAAAGATTTAACAGTTTATACAACTAAGAACAGGGCTTATAGACAGGAATGTAGGTAAGTCCTCAGATGCAAGTAAGAAGTCACACCAACTAGATGTGACTGGAAGGTGGGTCAACAAACTGAATTTTACCAGAAAAATGGATTACAAATGACTACACTAAATGTACTAACAGTTCCTAAGCACAGATAAAACTTGAAACAAATATACAATACCACCCAAAATACAGAAAAGATAACAAGTTGCACAACTGATTGTAGCTGTTGGAAAGCCCTTAACGATTTATAAAACACCTTAGGCAATATAACAAACAATCCCCCAAAACACAAGAAAAACTGTGAAGTCATATAATTTAAAAGTGTCTCCCAGCTGGTACATGCCACCTGAAACATTAATAATTAGCCTTAAATAAATATACAATCCCTCAAAATAGAAGACAGGTAACAAATTGTAACAACCAGTTATCACAGCAAACTGGCAACAACCACGCAAGTTTGACAATGAGTGGAGTTACGATATTGCAGTGCTTATGTTATTCCGATTACGATGCGAACTTCCTTTGGGTATGCGTGAGTATCCTAAGGAACAGGCATTGCGGCGATCACAGCCGTTACGAAACACATCAAATGAAATCCCAATTGCGAATAAGGACTACCAGCAGCTATAGAATGGAATGACGACAGTCAAAATGTTTGCCGCACCGGGACCTGTGCCCGGATTTCCTACTTATCGATGCCGCCTTACCTTTCTTTTTATGACTCGAGCCCGGGATATCTTGCATACTTGGCAGGTGCTCTATCGGGCTGATCCTTTTTTTTATTATCAGAATGACTTGGTACTATCATGACACTTGAGTAGAACATCGTCAAATCATTAGGTAATATAAGCTGTATTTAATGGGAAAAAAATTAAATTAAAGGAGAAGGGGAAAAACGAGAACGTATCGGACAAACCACCGACAAGCTCACATGATATGTATCAACAATCATTTTTATATGATTTGATAGAAATTTTTAAATTTTTAAATTTTTTGTTTTTAATTTATTTTTATAGTTTGTAATAGAATCTAAAAGTAGAAGGAAAAGAAAACAGATTACATTCGAAATAACAAACTAAGAAAAATCTCAGTTTCATTGCAAGGATTGTAGGTGCTCATTTGTATCGATACTTCAACTTTACTCATTTGACAATAGAACTGGAGCGATGCTGAGTAAAAGCAGAAAACAAAACGAACAGGGAAACCAGGAGAGGACAAGCCGAAGCAAATCAGATGGGAACATACATAACAAAGAAAAATACCTATCATAATAAAAATTAAATTAACCAACACCTTGCCGGCGGAAGACAAGATTCAACATGTTGGCTAAGAGGTCTCGATATCGAGGTATTCGAAAGCATGCCCAGTTGGCAGTGAGCATGTACTGCATGAAGTTCATGTAACCTTCTACATCTCCTCCTACAACATAATGAACGAAGTGTCCCTGAAACCACATAACGGTATGGCTTTTCGACATTGGAAATAAAGAAGAATCTGGGTGCAATATGATGTCCGTAGGTATGTAGCCTCAGACGATCGAGTAAGGATGGTCAAATGTATCCTGATCCAAGACCGGTTTGCCGTATGAACTCCATAAGTAAAGCGATGTCGTATTGTATTTTGAGACATACATCGACTACATAAATCCGTGTCACCAAGCCCACTCCGGGAAAGACGCTCGATCGTTGGAATCCAAGTTACGTACTACGAGGACGCTACGCGGGTATTGGCAAAATCGGAAGACTGATACTGAACCAAACTGTCTTCCAGGTTGTTGGCGGCTATTCAATTTCAACGAGGTTCTGGCAGGTAAAGCTTCCCAACGAGTCTTTAGGAATTTCATGGTGAGGACAGGTCTCCATAAGATGTCAGCCACTAAATGTCTCATCGCAAGACAGAAGTCAAAAATGTGTTTCAACTTATAATTCATGCGGCCAACATCAATAGGGGGTTGAAGACTAGCAGGACGGACACAGAGAAATAAATGAGACGTGAATGTGGGAGTTTCTTGCGTTATCATCAAAACAGTACGTCGCACATATAACATCAGCGTCTTCCGTCGTATGTCAGCCACGCCCAACCCCTCAAACCAACGAGACTTCGTCATCACCTCATACCATCAGCGAAAGAAATGTCTTTTCCATAAGAAACGACCAGACAGTTGTAGTTTCTACGCCATCATCGAGGGAAGCGGATAAACATGTGCTACGTAACAAGCTTTGCATTAAAACATATGTATCCAGTATTCGGAGTTTCCAGAGTAGCCTTTCATGCTCTAGGACAGCTCCCTGAATTTTTTACGTAACGGAGTTCCTGTTGAGCGTCACCATTTTGAATGGACAACGATTAAGTGCCTTATCAAAGTCTAGAAAAGCAAGGGCACAAGGAACAGGCGTTACAGCAGCAACCGAAACCACGTCATGACACTCGACTATAAGGGACAAGAATGGTACGACCAGGTACGCAGCTTTGATGTTTTGCAACAATAATCTCGATCAGAGCCGACTTCCTACTATTAACTGCCCTCGCCACAGTCTAACAATCAAAGTTTAACAAAGTAAGTGGGCGTACACTATCAGAGGCAGCCGGTCAAGTGCGTTCCGGGATTAAAACTATTTTTTTTCACTTTGAACAAGGTCAGCACTACTCTACCCTGTAACACTTAGTTCAATCTGGTGGTAAAGGTAGCACTCAACAACGGCCAAAAGCGCACCTAAAATTCCTTGAGATGTCCATCTAGACCCGGGGACTTTTGAGAAGGCGATCCCACAATAAGTTTGTAAACTGCCTCAGGCTGAAAGGCAGCTAAGAGCGTTACATTATGTTCAAGTGTAATTGTCGTATATAAGACGCTGACAAGTGGGTCGTAAATGGTTTCATTGTACTAATCGATGTGGCAGATGTCTACATAGCACTGGAGTAAGATACGCACTCTATCAGCTTGCGCCATTGCGATATGACCACCATATTTCTTGAAAGAATGAATACAAGCGCGACGGCGACGTGTCTGATGCCGAAGCAAATGATATAAGGAAGTCAGTTCTTCCGCCACCAGTGAAAGCGGCTCCGATCGGATTTTCCAACCTTCCATTTGTCTTCTCTTCAAGGTCAACAATTTTGCCTTTACGCGCCTAACATCCGCAATTCGTAGAGGGGCGCGATACGAAGAAGCATAATGTTCACCCAGGATCGACTAGTAATATTCCTAAGTTCTCCGAAAGTCTCGCGCTTCGGCAGCACAGAAAAGTATCAAAGTTTGCCTCAGCCCCGGTTTTGCTAGCTGTGTCCACCAGTCTAAGTTGGGTGAGTATTTCCCAGTGGACCGTAGAGTAAGCTCCCACACGACTCGCATCACGTCATCGAGAGAGGGGTCAGCTAGGTGAGCAACGTTAACATCCACGGACGGCGAAACAATTGGACTGGTTGCCTTTCAGTGACACGTAAAGGAAGCTGGGATGACTTCAACATTAAGAATGCTATCGCTCAGGCAGTCTGATTACTAATACCTATGTATACTGCTACTAGAAGTTGTTGTAAAGTTGGCAAAATTAACTAATGTCAGTTATTTGTATATCAAGACGTCCTTTAGGCGTAAGAAGCGGACCAGTTCAAGTGCCAGAAGGGGCGTATAAAACAACCAAGGTAAGATTAAAAAGCTGACAACCTATTCCATTGCTGGAATCCAACATTTCAACCTCATCAATAGGAATGCCTTCGCGAAAGAATAAGGCTGTCACCGTAGAATATTCAGGTACTTCATTAAAGGTCATGCGAGAAAGGAGAAATTAATAACACCTGCTGTATGAAGACTACGTCTGCACATGAATCATAAATGAACTGAGGCAGTGAAGCCAATCGCAATTCTAATTCCACACGATTAACTTTTACGGGAAGGAAAGTGTAGGCCTGGCTCATTGATCACAGCTGTACAGGGATGTACGGAAGATATTGAGCAGAATTATGTACACAGCTGAGCCTCAAGGTCCATTGCGGAGTCCACAGATGAATCAGACATAGGGGGACCAGAACCCCCATCATCATTACCTTTTTCCTTAAATCTCATATGTGTCACCACCGCACGGTCAGGTTGTATACACTGTTTCTGTCGGCTACGTGGCATGGCGGTCTCTGCAGACGGAGGTGTGGGAGGGGTTACATGCACACCCTCCTGCTCCTCAGAACAAAGTAATGTACTGCAGGTCCCGTCACTAAGACGGAAGCATTCAGTGGAACTACTAATACAACAGGTGATCCTTGGTCGATAATTTTATTCTCCTCAGGAGTTGTTGTTGGCGGCAAATTCTTGAAACCGTCGGCGTCCGAAGACGAAGGAGCAGGAGGACATTGCTTTGCCTCAGACTGTAACAGATGACACAAAGACGAAGTGGGGGACTCCGCTCCTTTACACACAGGCAGCTCAGAGGAGCCACTTCGCGAGCAGGAGGGATGCTGGAGATAACTTTTTCTCCACTCACCGTACCACGGATGGGAGGTACCGTAGCATCGAGAGGGGCAGGGAACACAATCGATGCGAAGGAGTTTGGGGCAGAAGGCACAGCCAGATCCGCACCCTCATCATCTTGAGTGCAACGTCGCTTGTTTGTCGCTCTTACGGTTTCTATCCTGGGGGCAATAGGAATCTGAACCGGTCGCGGAGGTAAAGGCGGAAAGTCAGTTACACGACTACCAGAACTGACATTTTATTCATAATGAACTGAAGCAGAAGTAGTAAACCAACTAGTTACTGGTTTAGAATTAAAGGATATATGGGAAATCAAATACCCCTCCATTGTTGAGTTCACTTATGCCACTGCAACATCTCGTAGCAGGATTGATACGTTATATATTTCCAAAAATCTTGAAACTTCCATGACAAAAGTAGAAATCATTCCTAGATACTTTTCAGGCGATTCTACTGTCTTTGCTTGCATAAATCTAAAAAGACAGCGAGTTCCCCGATTCCTGAATCAGTGGCATTTGAATATTTCCTTGATAGTAAATAGTAAATCATGATTTAAAAGACCTGATTAAAGAAGCCTGGGCATTATGCCTGTGTGCTCATAGTAGATATGCCACTGCTATCGACTGGTGGGTTAAAATGGCGAAGCAAAAGTTGTTAAAGGGCAAACATAGACACAAGGAACTTCAGACTTGGAGAACACACCTTGAGGCTTGTGTGGTTGTTCAGTTCTCAGTATGTGAACTGATAAAGGGTTCTGGAGTTAATTGGACGACACTCCGCTATGGCACGTACAAAAATGGTTATATTTACTTTACTTAAGCTAACGCTAGCCAGCAGAGAGAGGTGCCTAGCTGCGTGCAAACGACGTCACGCAGTGGTGGAAGTGCCGCCACGGCAATAAGAAAACTGGCCTTTGCTCAGGGCCCAGGAACTCAGAGCGCGTCATCTGTTGCCATAACTACCCTGACAACATGCATGAGAGGAAACAGCAAACTGCGCAGATAAGGCTGGTTAAAATGGCTCTGAGCAGTATGGGACTTAACATCTATGGTCATGTCCCCTAGAACTTAAGACTACTTAAACCTAACTAACCTAAGGACATCACACAACACCCAGTCATCACGAGGCAGAGAAAATCCCTGACCCCGCCGGGAATCGAACCCGGGAACCCGGGCGCGGGAAGCGCGCAGGTAAGGTTACTTACACAATATATAAGCTGTACGAAATAATAACTTATTGCGGAAGTGGCTAAACATACAAGTCACAAGCTTGATGTTCCTTAATATTGCATGAAAACTGCCTGCCTGAACAAAAACTGCTCAAATCGTAATACTAGGGAGACCCTCTTATACCAGTGATTTGACTTCGACACAGATTTTACTGCAGTCTCAATTACATCACATCAGTTTACAATAGAGAGTATTCATACACTTGCAATGAATATGATCTGGAATTATCACTCGTAGGTGTAATGAACATGACGCGTCTGACTTAACTATAACACAGACGTGGGCTTACAAAAACAAATACCAATAAAATATCAACACTTAACACCCTCAGGTGCAAAGCAGCAATGACTTTCAGGATTCCAAGTAAGGGTCTTATTGCCTCCAATCTGTGCAGTGGATCTACAGGTGCCGTAATGTTTAAGTCTCCAGACTTGACTGGCGCTCACGGACCAAGTTCTGGCGTCAGCTGCTCTTTCAGCAACTTGCCGCTATCAATACTCAGTCCAGCGGTGAAACTTTGGCTGCGACCAATTAGACAACTCGCGGCTTCACGATCCCACGTCCGGTCAGCAGGAGCGCTGCAAAAACCAACTCACCAGCCACGTGGCCTTCTGCCAACTGCCGGTACCACGGCCCGCCAAACCCAAACACCACGTGGCCTTCTGCCAACTGCCGGTACCACGGCCCGCCAAACCCAAACACACACTTGTCGACTAAAGACCCTAGCCTTAGCAAATGGCCAGGATTCATATCGGGTGTCCCAGTAGTCCAAATGGTTCAAATGGCTCTGAGCACTATGCGATTTAACTTCTGAGGTCTTCAGTTGCCTAGAACTTAGAACTAATTAAACCTAACTAACCTAAGGACATCACACACATCCATGCCCTAGGCAGGATTCGAACCTTCGACCGAA
Source organism: Schistocerca cancellata (assembly GCF_023864275.1). Taxonomy (NCBI): domain Eukaryota; kingdom Metazoa; phylum Arthropoda; class Insecta; order Orthoptera; family Acrididae; genus Schistocerca; species Schistocerca cancellata. The sequence goes on from NC_064626.1 coordinate 581,184,934, forward strand.
GCGGTCGCTCGGCTCCAGACTGTAGCGCCTAGAACCGCACGGCCACTCCGGCCGGCTGTCCCAGTAGTTAGTGGCCCCAGTGGAGTGGCATGCCCGTCAAAATTATAGCCACCACGGTTCACCTGCGAACCGCATAGTCAGTGAAGTGCTGTGGACGTCCAACCATTAAGCACCAGTGGTACTTCCAGTGTCCTTCCACCTCCTTCCATTTATGCTCACGACACTGGCACGTGAACATTCCACCAGTTTCGCCGTTTTCTAGATACTCGTTCATAGGCTCTGCTCAATAATGATCTACCGTCTGTCAAAATCGCTGATGACAATGAATTTGCGCATTTTCAGCCCATATCTTTGCTAGGGTCATAACCCGTCCGTGTCTGTTTTGCTTGCACATTTTTGTTACGTGCACGTAAAACCATCATGTGACATCCAACGTCGCGGCTAGCAGTGGTGATAATGTTTTGGCTGATCATTGTAGTTATATGGTGTACCACAGTGTAGCATTTCCACTGTCAAATACATGAAAGGAGCCCTGCATGCAGCATTGGACTGGCACAGTCTTGTCAGTCAGTAGTCGAATGCGCTGCTGGACCACACTGTCCCTCATCGAAGACTGATGACCTCAGTAGTTAAGTCCCATAGTGCTCAGAGCCATTTCAACCATTTTCCCTCATCGAACATGATCATTTCGTCTGACCCACCGGTCTGCAAGCTGGCAGGCAGCATTGACGGTTCAGGAGCCTGAACAGGATCCATGGGGTGAAACCACTACCCAGCAGCTGGAGCCTGATACAACAGTCTTGTTCTGAGAGTGACTGGTTGAACTCAAGTTTCCTACAGCTGCGGAAAGGCCGCAGTTTATTTACACCGGCTGCCTGGCTCTGCACCACCTCATGTAATATGCTATTTGGTCACCAAGGAAGATGGCAGCCGCCGTTTTTGCACTGCTGGCACAGAATGAGCCGAGAATGCCACACTGCTTGTGAGGTAAGTGCTGCATCCCAGGTCGCCAGCCGTAAATAAGGTAAACATTGCTCTTGCATTCCTGAGTCCGCTTCCGGTGCAGCCCTGGAAACCACTATTCCGCACCCATGCTGTTGACGTCACAAGAGGCTATACCTTTCAGATAGGCAATCAATTTGTGACTCATTTGAAGAGATTATGACACGTTATGGAATGTTAGAATCCTTAATCGGACAGGAAGATAACAAAATTTAAAAAGAGAAATGAATAGGTTGAGGTTATATATAGTGAGAATCAGCAAAGTTCGGTGACAGGAGGAACAGGACTTCTGGTCAGGTAAAACAGGTTTCTACATACAAAATCAAGTTAGCGTAAAGCAGAAGTAAGTCTAACAATGGATACGAAAATATGAATGCGAGTAAGCTACTATGAACTGCATAGTGTGTAAGGTGGCTATAATTTCGCACCTTACAAGCAATCATCCACATGCTTTTCCATGATCTACATACACAATTAGTTACCATTTGACAGGTTCTACACCGTATATATGAATATATAAAGGAGACTGACGTTGTCACGCACGCCTTGTAAATACACTCCTGGAAATTGAAATAAGAACACCGTGAATTCATTGTCCCAGGAAGGGGAAACTTTATTGACACATTCCTGGGGTCAGACACATCACATGATCACACTGACAGAACCACAGGCACATAGACACACAGGCGTCTAAAGCTAGCGAAATGAGGGATGCTCAACTAACGGACTTACCGATAGATGGCTCTACCAGCTGTTTACTGTCGTCTGTATTGCCCCGTGCCCGCCATATTCGAATTTGGCAAGAAGTTTCTCTCGGTGTGTACGGTGTATAAGGAATTAAGGACTATCGAAATGGTGATTTCTTGTTCCGCCTTCAATTGTACGAAGCGATGGAGTAAGGAAAGTGACATATCATTTCACAGGTAATAGGACTACCGATACAATACGGTAACAATACAGACTTGTGAGATTGCTAATTCGATGTTTTTGAACAGGTTTCCTCTAAAGCACCCAGAGCTACTAAAGACGTGGATTACTTCCGTGAAGCGGAAAGATTTTAATCCTACGTCTTGCAGTTTTCTTTGCGGAAACCATTTCCGACAAGATGATTACGTAGTGAGCCCTGGAACGTGGAAGAAACGTCTCAAACCCGAAGCAGTGCCATCAGTTTTTGACTTTCCGACACATTTGATGCCACCAAATAAACAGCCACGATGACATGTTGTTAGGATTTTGAGTGACAACGATGATTCTCCATTTGAGGTAGCTAATTAATTTCCTTGCTATGTGTGTGATTTTTACTTTTGTGAATTTATTTCGTACGGACACAAATGGGCTACATAGGTCTAAGCAATGTTGTAATACAGGTCCATATTTTTGTTTTTAGCGTTCTGTGATGGAATCCGTGCTCTATTTGCCCACTGCAGACGCTACTGATTGCGTGGAGAATGTTGTCAATGAGAATTCTTCCGTGGAAAGCATGTCCCATTTATCCAATGCAGAAGCTGCGAATTGTGCCGAAAACGTTAGTATAAGGATGTTTTCACACCCCCAAAGTTTTCTTATAATATTTTTTCATCAAGCCTTGAGTTGTTTCAATCATACATAACGAAATTATTTATTTCAGAGTGCAGTTGGTTCTTCAGTAATTGATTGTGGTATACAGTCGAAAGTAGAAATGGAAGACAAGGCGACTGAAACTTGCCCTTTTTTTCTCAGACACTGTGCACGAATTAAAACGTTAACTGAAGTGTGTCCGTGAAAAACTTCGAAGAAGAGAGAAGAAAGTGTTTTCCATGGATGACATCATAAGTTCATTGAAGGAGAAGGGGCATCTTCCTGAGAAGTTACATCACTTCCTCAATCATCAGAAAGGAACACAAGTGGAATTAGTGTGCAATTTAGTGAACAACTCTCTCTCCTCAAAGAGTAATAGATACACAACAAATATGAAAATGTTTGCGACGACTGTCTACTTTTATTCACCAGCAGCATATGAATACCTGCAAAAATTAATGCCTCTGCCCCATAAATCATTGATTTCCAAATGGGTGGCAAGTGTAGACTGTGAACCTGGCTTCTTAAAAGATGTTTTAAGTACATTGATTTGAACCCAATTGTAAGGGACCAGTTCAGCGATTCATGTAGACAGTATGGAAATTAGAAAGCAAGTAGTTTGGGACCAAGGAACTAAGCAATACACAGGTTTTTTAGACTTTGGTGGGGAAGTGCCTCAGTCAAAAGAAGTAATAGAGGCATCTGAGGCTCTGGTTTTCATGCTTGTCTCTATTAATGGCAAATTTAAATGCCCGATTGCATATTTCTTTATCAACTGTGTACAGGCAAATAATCAGGCCACAGTGATAAAATCTGCTTTAGAGAGGCTGCATAGTTCTGGCATTAGGGTTTGGTGTGTTACATGTGACGGCTGTAAGGTAAATATAAGCACTTTACGTTCACTTGGCTGTACTTTTTCCAAGGGTGATTTTAAAAGCTACTTTCCTCATCCTGTGGAAAAATACAATGTTTATTGTATCTTGGACATGTGTCATATGATTAAGTTTGCCAGAAATGCTCTAGCAGAAGTATCTGCTATTGAGTCTCCAACTGGCATTATTAGATGGCATTTCATTGAGCAATTGAACAAGGTACAACGAGAAGATGGTATGACATTTGCCAACAAACTATCAGGACAACATATAAGTTATGTAAATAGAAAAATGAATGTTTCATTAGCTGCACAGACTTTGAGTTCTAGTGTGGCAGATGGTATAGAGTTTTTGAGGAGGGTTGGTGATCCAAATTTTAAAGGAAGTGAAGCAACAGTAGAATTTTTGTATTATATTGATAGGATATTTGATATTCTGAACTCCAGAACTCCATTAGGTAAAGGGTATAAGAGCCCCCTGAGACTTGACAACAAATCTTGGAAATACGGAAGCGTCCGATCCAACCCGTCGGCTTTGACCCATGACGTCACAAATATGGCGGAAACGACCATAAACGACAATTCCAATATGGCGGATATAAAAACGTTGCATACGTATCACAAAGACGAAAACACATAGAAAAACAACTCACACAAAGGTTTCACAAGAACAATCTGCTAACATTGATAGCAAACAAAGATAATAATAAACAAGTGGTACTCAAGGCCAGGCAGGGGGGGGCGCCCCCCCCCTGACCCCCCCCCCCCCCCCCGCCAAAAAAAAGCTCCCAACCTAACCTCGTATTCAGGGCTACGCTACAGATCAATGTGTAGGTCAATCAAAAGATAAAAAAAAAGAAACAAAAGAAAAAAAAGAAAAAAACAATATTGATTCATTAGACATAACGAGTAGCGACAAAACATATAGACCATAAAGATTGAACAATCTAATGGCAAACTGATAAAAGCCTCATAGACGACGTTAAAACAAAAAGTACAGTAAAAAGGTAAACTATATATTACAGGCCCTAAAACTCCTACTAAGGTAACGTCAACGAGGCAACATCTACAAATACGCCACACTCACTAACCAAACTCCGCGCCGTAATGACGTCACACACCAGAACACCCTTACGTCACGGGTCAAAGCGGACGCGTGAGATCGGATGTTTCTGTTGACCCCAAATCTTATTGGCTTTGTATTTTCAGAGACACTGAAAATTATATCAAAAGCTTAAAAATCATTGGTGTTCCATTGCTGCTTCATGCAAGAAATACTTTTGCTTTTGGGATAATTTTCAATATGCAATCAGTCAGGCACATAGCTCTGGCAAGTATGCTTCATGCTGAATCTCCTCTGAAGTATTTGCTAAATTATAAACTGTCACAAGACCATTTCCTTCATTCGGTCCAGAGGTGGTTGGAACAACAATCCAAATACATACCAGTTCAAATGTGCCATGAGTAAGTTGCTCTTGGGTAACACTGTCACTGCAATGAATGGGAATTGCTCAAATTTTAATGTGTGGTGTTTGCCACCTGTTTGATTTTCATGCAAGAAAGCATGTAGTAGAAAGTGATGAAAGTGCTGCAGAAAATGAAGTAGAGAAGTGGTGTGCACTTCTTGATGATAAGATTTAAGTTCTCATTTTACAAGCAAAACATACTCTATTATATTGCAGGGTATGTGTCATTGCGCCTTTCAAGGCAGATCACATGCAAAGACTGTCTTCACATACTGAAGCCACCAGTAGCTAAATCTGCATTAGAATCATTTATCTCTATGCTTTTCCCAATATTAACTGGGGAAAACTGTTTAAAACAAGTGTACTCTGTTGTAGAATACTCAGAAACTGTTTCATATGTTTGTGATTGCTGGGGATATACGACAGAAATATATACTGGCCAAGATTTTGCATTGTGTTATGTTAAAAATAAATTTGTAGATTACCCATTTCCTGCTCCTGCTCTTGGTCATGGTTACCATTATAAAATTGGGATTGAGGACTTACATCAGACTCAACTTGTTTGTAAGATTGCATCCATGTACTCGTGCACACGCTTAAAAACACATGAAAAAAAAAAAGCCTGCTGAGAAAATTTTAAACAACAAATCAAGTATAAGTCAGAAGTTAAATAAACTCATATTGTTAAATCATGTATAGTGCTCAAATTGGAAAAGATTATGTAATGGGACATTCCATGCAGATGAGTGTGACATTTTGACAGATTTTTAAAACTATTTTGTCCATAGATTTGTTGTTGTATAATGATGAACTTCGAAGGATGAATCACATTGGGTTCCCAGGTTCGATTCCCGGCGGGGTCAGGGATTTTCTCTGCCTCGTGATGACTGGGTGTTGTGTGATGTCCTTAGGTTAGTTAGGTTTAAGTAGTTCTAAGTTCTAGGGGACTGATGACCGTAGATGTTAAGTCCCATAGTGCTCAGAGCCATTTGAACCATGAATCACTTGGAAGTAAAATTAATTCTTTACATCCTGTGTAGAAATTGTAGCAAAATTATAATTGTTTATTATACATGCTTATTTTAAGCTGTTTGGTGTTACAAAATATGCACTTGCATTAAAAACAGGTGATTTGTGTGAAATTAATGGGAAAAAAATGTTCTGAGACTTATTTGACAGATAGCTTTCAGTGTGAGAAAATATTTCCCTCAATAACTATGTTAACTTGAATTTTTCAGTTTAAGAAAACAGTTCAATGGGTGTGATCTAATGGAGTATGCAGTGGCCATATGTTTCAAACAGTAATGTTTGTGGATACTCTGCAACATAAGAGCACTAAAATTGTTACTCTCTTAATTCTTGTTTTAATACTTCCTAGAATGAACACAATGTTCCAATTGATCATAAGCATTCTTATTTCTTTAGAATCATTCTAAGCATTCTTATTTCTTTAGAATCATTCTAGAATAAGGGGGCCTGATTCAGGCAAAACCCAATTTTCTGAATTTTGTCTTTATTTTGCTAGGAGGTCTATCTATTATATTTTCCTGTGTTGAGGGGTGGGGGGGGTGGGGGAGAATGCAAATAACCATATAGAATTAGGCCGGCCATAGTGGTCATGCTGTTCTAGGTGCTACAGTCTGGAGCCGAGCGACCGCTACGGTCGCAGGTTCGAATCCTGCCTCAGGCATGGATGTGTGTGCTGTCCTTAGGTTAGTTAGGTTCTAGGCGACTGATGACCTCAGAAGTTAAGTTGCATAGTGCTCAGAGCCATTTGAGCCATACAGAATTACCTTTCTAGCACTACAAAGTACAGAATACAGTGATTACAGTTACACTTGGAAATTTCAAAAAAATGGTTCAAATGGCTCTGAGCACTATGGGACTTAACATCTATGGTCATTAGTCTCCTACAACTTAGTCCGCAGCTCGTGGTTGTGCGGTAGCGTTCTCGCTTCCCACGCCCAGGTTTGATTCCTGGCAGGGTCAGGGATTTTCTCTGCCTCGTGATGACTGGGTGTTGTGTGATGTCCTTAGGTTAGTTAGGTTTAGTGTAGTTCTAAGTTCTAGGCGACTGATGACCTCAGAAGTTAAGTCCCATAGTGCTCAGAGCCATTTTTGAACCCCTAGAACTTAGGACTACTTAAACCTATCTAACCTAAGGACATCACACAACACCCAGTCATCAAGAGGCAGAGAAAATCCCTGACCCCGCCGGGAATTGAACCCGGGCACGGGAAGCAAGAACGCTACCGCATGACCACGAGCTGCGGACTAGGAAATTTCAGTATTCATGTTACATGCCTAATTTTCATCAACATTTACCTTAATTATACAGTTAAACTTTTTGCTGATTTGAACTGTGTACTACATGTTAAAAAGATTTTGTTTGGTCATAGTAATAAAAGCATTTCTTCATTTTTTTTCTTTTTAGTTCATATGTCCCATATGGAACTGAAATTATCAAGTTACGATGACAAAGGAAGGAATTAACATTAAGGAATTTTACTTCACAGAAATTATGTAACAACGGTTACACTTTTTGCAAGTTAACTTTATCATAAACCATTTAGTTTTCCATTAAGAGTGAAAGCAGTTGCACGAGTCACGTAAAGAACAAAGTTTCCCATAGCGAACTAAAGTATTTTACGTTTGAGTTATTGCAGACCCAAAGTATTGTGATCTTCATATTTCTATTTAAAAAAGTTTGTAGCTCAAATTCACAGACATTTTGGAATCTGTACATACATGTGTGTAACATGTGTGTAACAAGGTACTTTTCATGTGCCATGTGGAACCTTTAATTTTCTGGTTTAACTATAATTTATTTCATGAATTACCTTTAATACCAACAATATCTGAATGCGATATTTACCATTTAGAAGAAGAAATATTAGTGTACAGAATAACAAACCTCATGAAAAATGTGAGAGATTGTTGTGTACAGAACTTGGAATGGCTCTTTATCAGTAGCAGGTAAAAAGAAGGCTTCTATTAAATGTTCAAAGAAACCAGTCAGTACCTCTTAATTCACCTTAGAGGTGATAAAGTAATAAAAGAATTTACTTTTTTCAGAATTTCAGCTAAGTATTAAAAGTGTGAATACATATTCAGTAAGTATTTGCTTTACCAATTACCTGTAGTACAAACACACATATAAGCAGGTAATCATGGGAGTCAAGATTTATGTTAAAATGAAAGATACTGACTGGTATTAATTGCTCACAAAACATTGTAATTGCTGTACAGTTTATGCTGTAAGTGGTGTACCCAATGTGATTCCTGGAGGACATAATATTCTGTTATCCTATGGGAGTGCACTGCTACCATACCTATTGAAAGTAAGTTTTGCTGTGGAATTGTTGTATCAGACATCTGTACCAGAAAAAATCATGTTCTTAGGAGGAGCAAGCTTTACAGCAGCATATGCTGTTAAAAGCATAGTGAGATTTTCTTTTTCATCATTTCCAACACTGTACACAACTTTCTTGCACTTTTATGTTATCCCATTTTTCCCTTGAGAATGGAGAAGAGAGAGGAGGGGAAAATAAACTAATGAATTAATTAATTAAGCGTGCTTTTATAAGAACTGAAAACTCTACTTGTGTCATTTGTTATTTTCAAAATGTTATTCTCTTTCCAAATACTGTTCTATTTCTTCAAACCAATTCTGAATTTCTCAAGTTATTACATATTATTTACTGTACATTGTCCAGCAATACTTCTGTTGTTACTGGATAGTTTGTAATTTGGCACTACCTTTGTACCACTGATATTGGCTAGGGTACTTTTGGAGATAAGAAAATCGACTGGACTGGAATGTCCTTTCAGTATAGGACAAATTCAGACAATATGGAACATTTTACACTAAATTTGCAATATAATGTCACCCTTGCCTCACACAGATTGTAGCAGCCATTGGGGTGCCTGTCTGGCCAACTTCTGCAGCTTTCGCTTTCAGGTTTGTTTTTTGCTTGGGCCATATCATGACAACCAGTCATTCAGGTGATAAACACCATGTCAAAGACTGGAACCAAGATTCACAGAAATAAAATTCCATGGTTGTAATTCATAGTGTAATTAATTTTGCTCACTGACATGTTTTGAATTCAATTTTAAAATAAAACCATGGTACCAGTCACTGTTTGGGTGTCAGACTGGAAAATTACAGTTTCAAGACACGCCAACCTTAAAATTAACAGCTGTGATCAATATTATTTTCAACAAGTTCCTTCACTTCCTATATCATCATGGATCAGTCCAATATAATATTATTACTACACTTAACTTCCAAATGATACAAGTTATGCATTTAAGTGGAGCCTTAACGTTGGCCTTTGTGTTTATCTCATTTAAATGTATTTCTTGTCATGTATCAAAGACTGAAGCAATGTCAAAAACTGGTGCTTCTACCTTATCACTCAGTTAAAATACACCGTGTCATGTACAGGTGTTAATAAAATCATGGCATTCATATTTCTGATCAAAGAGGGAGCCAAATTCGTAAGTGCATGTTGCAATTACAGTGTCAGCATATATGCAGATCGCTAATGCATCACTTCAGATAAAGAAAAATAACAATTTTTCCGTTTATAAGTAAGTAATACTTTAATAGCTCAGTTGTAATTTCTGTTGTCAGTAGAGGTACCCCTAAGCAAACGATGTCAATTTTTTTTTTTCAAGAGGCGCCTTCACTGTTTTCCACACTTGATTTTCCGAATTATACCTGTACTTAAAAGCTTCGGCAACCAAGGTAATTTGTTGACCTCCATTGAATCATAAATAGTATTTTAAAACGGGCAAATAAGTAAAGCACTCATAAAATTAATAGTAAACAATTTATAGGTCAGCTTGTCAAACTTCCGAAACACACTCGAATTTAGGAATTTCATAGCAGAACTGTCACTTTTTTCTCGATAGATTAGAAACACTTCAATATTTTGATGTGAAGATATCTAGAACATCCAATATAAAAGACTTATGAGGGCCTAGAACGAAAAACATTTTCATCCTTTTTTTGCCAAATTCAAATACGGCGGACACTCAATGATATGATCTTTGGCCGGCACGCGCTAGAGCCATCTATCGGTAGGTCCGGTAGTTGAGCATCCCTCATTTCGCTAGCTTTAGACGCCTGTCATAGACACAGGCAACAGAGCATGCACAATGTCAGCACTAGTACAGTGTATATCCACCTTTCGCAGCAATGCAGGCTGCTATTCTCCCATGGAGACGATCGTAGAGATGCTGGATGTAGTCCTGTGGAACGGCTTGCCATGCCATTTCCACTTGGCGCCTCAGTTGGACCAGCGTTCGTGCTGGACGTGCAGACCGCGTGCGACGACGCTTCATCCAGTCGCAAACATGCTCAATGGGGGACAGATCCGGAGATCTTGCTGGCCAGCGTAGTTGACTTACACCTTCTAGAGCACGTTGGGTGGCACGGGATACATGCGGACGTGCATTGTCCTGTTGGAACAGCAAGTTCCCTTGCCGGTCTAGGAATGGTAGAACGATGGGTTCGATGACGGTTTGGATGTACCGTGCACTATTCAGTGTCCCCTCGACGATCACCAGTGGTGTACGGCCAGTGTAGGAGATCGCTCCCCACACCATGATGCCGGATGTTGGCCCTGTGTGCCTCGGTCGTATGCAGTTCTGATTGTGGCGCTCACCTGCACGGCGCCAAACACGCATACGACCATCATTGGCACCAAGGCAGAAGCGACTCTCGTCGCTGAAGACGACACGTCTCCATTCGTCCCTCCATTCACGCCTGTCGCGACACCACTGGAGGCGCGCTGCACGATGTTGGGGCGTGTGCGGAAGACGGCCTAACGGTGTGCGGGACCGTAGCCCAGCTTCATGGAGACGGTTGCAAATGGTCCTCGCCGATACCCCAGGAGCAACAGTGTCCCTAATTTGCTGGGAAGTGGCGGTGCGGTCCCCTACGGCACTGCGTAGGATCCTACGGTCTTGGCGTGCATCCGTGCGTCGCTGCGGTCCGGTCCCAGGTCGACGGGCACGTGCACCTTCCGCCGACCACTGGCGACAACATCGATGTACTGTGGAGACCTCCCGCACCACGTGTTGAGCAATTCGGCGGTACGTCCACCCGGCCTCCCGCATCCCCACTATATGCCCTCGCTCAAAGTCCGTCAACTGCACATACGGTTCACGTCCACGCTGTCGCGGCATGCTACCAGTGTTAAAGACTGCGATGGAGCTCCGTATGCCACGGCAGACTGGCTGACACTGACGGCGGCGGTGCACAAATGCTGCGCAGCTAGCGCCATTCGACGGCCAACACCGCGGTTCCTGGTGTGTCCGCTGTGCCGTGCGTGTGATCATTGCTTGTACAGCCCTCTCGCAGTGTCCGGAGCAAGTATGGTGGGTCTGACACATCGGTGTCAATGTGTTCTTTTTTCCATTTCCAGGAGTGTAATTGTTAACTCTTATTGCATGAAAGGTGACGGAGTGCATTTGTTATCAGAACGGCGTAATGAATGATTGAGTACACTAGTAGAGGTTGGAATGACAGTGAAAATGAAACGGCAGGCGGAACTCAAGCCCTGGGTGGAAGGCCCACACAGGTGTGTCGGTCCTGCTTAAACACAGGAAGTAGCAAGACGGACGTTGGGACAGCTGAGCGCTGGAACACAATAGAGTCGTCACTGGGTGGTATTGTAGCCGGACAGGAAGGATTATACTTCGGAAACTACGTAAATCTTGGACGCGGAAGCGTCACCTTGGAAGTCACGCAGGCTGTTTGATTTCCCGGATTTTTACTCAGAAACGTACCATTGTACGAGTATAGGTTTTTCCTCGCAAACTTTTCGCGAAGGTGTTGGGTTGTTTGGGGAAGGAGACCAGACAGCGAGGTCATCGGTCTCATCGGATTAGGGAAGGATGGGGAAGGAAGTTGTCCGTGCCCTTTCACAGGAACCATCCCGGCATTTGCCTCGAGTGATTTAGGGAAATCACGGAAAACCTAAATCTGGATGGCCGGACGCGTGATTGAAGCGTCGTCCTCCCGAATGCGAGTCCAGTGTCTAACCACTGCGCCACCTCGCTCGGTTTTCCGCGAAGGACGACAAAAGACTAAAATATGGTTGGTCGGCTTTCGGTAAAGTCTGTAGAGAGGAAGGATATACCGTGGTTTCGGGAATATGATTCGTTCTCGGAATTACGAGGGTGGAGAGTCGAGCCTTGCTGGGAAGCCAGCGGTGGAGAGACGAGGTTTTTCGCTGTGAGCGCCCGCGTGTGACGGTCGGTCAGTACCAGTTTCGCTGATACAGATGGACTTGCTGTCTTTGCTCTCAGGAGAGTTTATAGTTAAAACAGTTAGGCACTGTACGCTGAGACGTTATCTGAACTCCGTACTTTTGGCTGGGAGTTCGAGTTTCTCGCCTGTAGAGTATTAGAGTATATTAGTCAGAGGACCGCCTTCTGCCGTCCTAGTGTCTGGAAGAGTTTTATTTTGTGGCAGGAGTTCTTCCATCGACGTAGACGTGTACGAGAACCAGCACGCCGACGCACCAGACTCAGTACATACGGTGATATCGCAAATTGCATCGGCTTGTTAGGGCTATAAAGCTAAACAGATATAATCACGTTAATTTCCACTGAAGTTCCACACCACTGTAGACCATCTTTGAAAGTAGTGTCTTCTAGTGCTTGGTACGTAGATAATGTCAGTAATTTCGTGTTATTTATGTTAGATCACGTGGCCATAAAAGGGGGTAGAGTTGGGCAATTGATTAATAATTAACTTAGGAATCATAGACATTTGCATGAAGGGTGGTTTTTTAATCTGCAGTAAATGTATAATAAGAAACAACGTTTACCATTTAGTATTATAAGTTACCCTCATCATTTATTTATGTTTAGATCGTAATTTATGGAGTTAAGAGATCCTAAGATCTGCTTCAGGGGGTAGTCAGACAGGGCCAAATCATCATTTTAGCGTTTATTATTTTCGTTACCCACATTCATTTTTCACCCGCCTAGAGTAACATCTTGTAAGTGAACTCATTATCGCAGCTAAGACAGACGCAAAACCAGTAACCACCAGATTGCATAAGTCTATATACAAACAAGCCCCGTATATGCCAAAAAAAAAGTATGATGAAATAAACGAAATTATTCAGATTGCTTGGTACCTTCCTAAGAGATCGTCTCCACTCTTACCACTCTATGCAACCGTAGACCACATGTTATTTAAATTCAAAGGGAAAGTATTGACTGCAATTTAGATTTATAGAACTACCAAATAAATTAATAAGTGATGGTACTGATCCTCTATTTTATGCAAAACGGGTGTGATGACTGATGCAGAATAAAGCTTACCACATTTAGGAGATCCCAAAACCCGATACTTAGCGCGGACTTCGGTGCGAGATGATTTTAACACTTTCCAAAAGGAATCTCTGTCTCGAACTCTGACAGAAGTACCAAGGAGATTGCGATTGTATGTAAAGTACGGAAGTTGCAAGACACAATCAGTACCTTCACTGTGCGAAGACAATGTTGATGTTACTGATGACACTGGCACTGAAGCAGAGCTACTGAACACGGTGTTGGGAACCTCTTTCACGAAAGAAGATGAAGTGAAAATGCCGGCCGGGATGGCCGAGCGGTTCTAGGCGCTACAGTCTGGAACCGCGCGACCGCTACGTTCGCAGGTCCGAATCCTGCCTCGGGCATGGATGTGTGTGATGTCCTTAGGTATTGAAACTTCCTGGCAGATTAAAACTGTGTGTCTGGCTGAGACTCGAACTCGGGACCTTTGCCTTTCGCGGGGAAGGCAAGGAGAGCTTCTGTAAAGTTTGGAAGGTCGGAGACGAGGTACTGGTAGAAGTAAAACTGTGAGGACGGGGCGTGAGTCGTGCTTGGGTAGCTCAGTTGGTAGGCAAAGGTCCCGAGTTCGAGCCTCGGCCCGGCACACAGTTTTAATCTGCCAGGAAGTTTCATATCAGCGCACACTCCGCTGCAGAGTGCAAAATCTCATTCTGTCCTTAGGTTAATTACGTTTAAGTAGTTCTAAATTCTAGGGGACTGATGACCTCAGGAGTTAAGTCCCATAGAGGTCAGAGCCATTTCAACGAAGTGAATATAGTGAAAATTTCAGAATTTGAATGAAGAACAATTGCTAACATATGAACTGTAGACGTAGATGTCCTCGCTGTACCTAAGTACCTTCAATGACTCCCACGGCATATGGTCCATGTTGTGTACCAGTCAGTTTCCTTTCACAGTAAGCTGATAGAAGATTTCCATACTAACAAACGCATACAACCACTCGCTCGTCGAAATATCCGTACCCGATAGTCTGGACAGTTGCACAGGTCACACCAATACCCACGAAAGGAAATAGGAGTAATACGCTGAATTACAGACCCATGTCGCTAACTTCAGTTTGCAGTAGCGTTTTGCAACACTTTGGGTTTTCGGACATTGCGAATTCCCTCGAAGAAAACCATTTACTGACAAATAACCACACTGATTCATAAAGTAACGTTTTTGTGGAACATAACTAGTTCTTTATTCACATGAAGTCTTGAGTGCTATCGACAGGGGATCTCAAATTGATTCCAAATATTTAGACATCTGGAGGGCTTTTGACGGCGTTCCTGACAAGACATCTCTTATCAAACTCCATTTCTACGCAGTATCGTTTCAGTTGAGCAACTGGATTCATGCTTACCTGTCAGAAAGGTCATATTTTGTGGTACCTGATAGTAAGTCATTAAGTAAAACAGAAGTAATATCTTATATTCCCCAAGGAAGTGTAGTAGGCCTTCTGCTGTTCGTCATCTATCCATACGATTTAGGAGACAACCTGAGCTTCCCTCTTAGACAGTTTACACATGACGCTGTCGTTTACCGTCTCGTAAGGTCATCAAACGACGAAACCTACTTGGAAAACATCCGCATGATGTAAAAGTGGCAGTTCACTCTAAGTACTGAAAACTGTGAAGTCATTCTTATGACTACTAAAACAATCGGCTAAATTTCTGTTACACTTAAGTCAAACAAATATAAAAGCTTGGAATTCAATTAAATACCTAGCGATTACAATTAAGAATTACTTAAATTGAACGACCATACATATAATTTTGTGCGGAAAGTAAACCAAAGACTGCGATTTATTGGTAGATCACTTGTAAAATGCAATCTGTAACTTGTCATACACCACGTTTAAACTAAATTTGCTGCCACCCGTCCTCTATAAGTATTTATTGCACTTTCACTTAGAACATAGGAGGTGGTCACATTAAACTAGCTGGACCGTATGCAGAGGGTGACATTTGATGCTTCTAAAATAAACGCCAAGTTTATTATGTACATGCCTTGTTGCGGACTAAAGAATACACAAGATTTTCCTAGAGTAGTTCGATTTATTATAACTGATAATTAAAATATATATAATTCGAAAAATGTAGATGTTAATGGTACCAGGTACATTGTTAAAGATTTAACCTTCTCGAGTTTATTTGTACTGGAGATTATAACAATACCGCCACTTGCAAAGTAGATTAGAAATCAGATTAATAATGTTGCTCACGCAGCATATGTTCGCTTTATCGGGCAACAACAAAACTATTGACTGTGGATGGTATCGTCAGAATGGGAATAATGAGGTCACTGTAAATAAGTCATTAATTTGACACTTATCTTGAATGGATTCCCACGTAGATTTCGTTGATTCTAGGGTGATTCCACTTTGCCTGCTAGAAGGTCCGGATCTGTATTTTAGCAATATTTGAAGACCTAACAAATGCGGTTTTCAGGAAATTCTTAATGATCAAATAATCTCAGATCAGAACAATGGCGGGATAGAAATAATTTTTGACTTGGTGTTCACGATTAACATTTTTAATAAACTTCTTGTAAATTCACATATACTTCTTCTTAATTGTCACATCATCAAGAAAACAGTTTTGTATCAATCTTCACACTTTTAACCAAACACAAGACTTGACTGTTCTTGTACAAAGCGAAATAACAACATAACTTCTGCAAAGTGAAACAAAGATTGCTCTGTGCGCATTCACGCCAAAACGGTTACAAGGAAATCAAAGATTATGACAGTCTCACAGAAATGAATACACACAAGAACAATATCACGGTAATATATCGATACATCGTAGTAACTATACATTAATAAAACCAAATGCGAATATTGTCACAAAAATACGTCTGTTACTTCACAGAAAAGTAGTTCGATATTACTGGTATCGAGAAGTAGGGTTGGAGTGCGGTAAAGGTCACGTAAATAAAGAACCATTACGAGGTCTTCCCTCCAAAGACAAATATCCTTGAAATCCAGGACGAAATGAAAGTGGTGGATAGATACAAGGTGTCACACTTCAACCTAGACAGCGAACAGACGAAGGGCTCTTTAGTTGTGATGTCTTCAGATCGTATCTATGGGACAATACAACACTTCCGTTGCAAATATGACACACAATCTGTAACATATGCATTTCAGATCTGCATATACTCTCAAAAGTCAGCAACCGCAACAGAACCTACAGCTCTGCACCGTAGCGGTGGAGAAGCAAGGCTACTTATGTCAGAATAGCAAACAATCCCAATCAGCCTATGAGCACCTACCGGTCGACTTCGGATTCAACTAGTTCATCACCTGAGTGGTAACCGGAAGATGAAGAGAGAGCTGTTTATGGCTTGTCTCATCCTAGTATAGATTCATAACTTACATCATATCGAGACCAAAGATGAGAAATGCTTCGTAGCTTTCACGTCAAGTCTTTGCACTGGCGATTGCTTGTGTGTCGCCCAGCATACAGCTCTGTTGCGACCGCGGTGACACCATTGTTCCATGTTTTATGTATAACCCGCCAGAGGCGTTCGCGAGCAAGCAAGTAAAAGCTTTTACCGGACATTTCCCGTGGCTCCGCTATATATCTCATAAAACGTGAGCAGCCGCCGCCCAGGGCCGTTCACTGCAGACGACAGGCGTTTTTCTCACCCAGCCGTGAAAGTTGTGTACTTCCCGCTCACACATCCCGCCGTAAACAAAAACATTCGAGAACGCTGCCTTAGCTATTCTTTGTTCCTATTTTCTCAACTTTCACAAACTGATTATGTTTCGTTTATTATGGGAAAAACCAGATCCTCTCTGTCCAGTTAACTACTAAAAAGGTGCTTGTTACTGTTAGAATAAACAAAGTTGTACATCTTGTGAATGACCCGTCTCTCCCTATAGGCCGGCCGGAGTGGCCGAGCGGTTCTAGGCGCTACAGTCTGAAGCCTCGGGACCGCTTACTTTGTGTATATATAACACATTTTTCCAGGACAATTCATGATCATAGTGGTAAGGTCGAAGCGGACACTAAATCCAGCACATACAGAGAAAGAGCCTTTACTAAATCCAGATAGGTAAATTCAAATCGCAGATTCTGATAACTGATGATATTACCAATAGAACGGTCGCAATCACGGGTCGGTTAAACGTGTACTAACTCAGTTCATAAATTTAATATGTAAATCTCTCCAAAAAATCCAGTTATGCATCAAGTATGGAAACTACATTTTCGACGTTATACGAGCGCCAAGGTAAACTTAAAACGAGAACTACTTAATTTTAACAAATGTAACGCTATTGAATCAGATAAAATTGCCTGATGCAGTTAACCGTCCGACAATTGAACAAATTCTCGATCGAATTCGATTTCTGTATAGTTGTTTTTTTTTCAGTGTATACCAAAATCCCAAGCCAGTAAGTAATATGTCTGATGTGGACCACAATCACCACTGAGTGAGTTTTCCGGCCGGAGTGGCCGAGCGGTTCTAGGCGCTACAGTCTGGAGCCTCGGGACCGCTACGGTCGCAGGTTCGAATACTGCCTCGGGCATGGATGTGTGTGATGTCCTTGGGTTAGTTAGGTTTAAGTAGTTCTAAGTTCTAGGGGACTGATGACCTCAAATATTAAGTCCCATACTGCTCAGAGCCATTTTTTGAGTGAGTTTTAAGTCCAGACCGACCACAAGGGGTCGGCTCTCTTTAACCACAATCACCAAAGTCAATAAACGGGCGATACCAAGTTGTGGAAAAAGGCACTTACAGTTTTTAACCGAAAACTTTTAACTATTGGCTAGTGTTATTTCTGTGGGAAGCACTTCATATAGCAAGGACTTTTTTGTAGACGCGAGCTTCCTATTGAATGGAACAGTACTTATTATTCTTTGATTTAGACCGAATACCATGTAGTCTGAAGTCACACAAATATTAACTGAATTCAGTCCCAGATTTTGTCACAAAGAAACAGCACAACGTTAATCTACCTGACTTCAGATGACCGGGCTGGGACTGAACATTACTAAATGATCATTTCTCTTACATAGTACATGAAGTTGATGACAACAGGAATTGGTCTGGCGTGTTGGTATGCACACTGGGAAAAGTTCAATGAATTAATTTGATTCTGAATGTATATTTGTTCACAAGCCAAGTGTACTCCTAAACTTAACTGAACATTAATCACATACAAAATCCTGTCACTGTGGTTCCATAAGGGTAAGCTGCTTGTCTTTGTATTAACCATCACTAGTCAGCGAGAATTAAGTTGAATAAGGAAAGGAATAGGGACAATAACGCGCTAACACACGAAGATTCACAGAATAACCGAAGCGAAATTGACCATATTCTAGCAAATGTTCAATCGTCGAATCGGAAGGCTGCGTGAAATTTAATGAGAGTCACAATGCTTGAATTGAATCGTGTCCAGATAAAGAACAAGTCCTGCTATTGGGAATCTAATTAAGCTATAGCCAAATTATTACTCGCGAGAACCACACAATTCTTCCAACAAATGACTATAAAATTACAGAAGCTGCCAAACACGAAACACAAAACCAGCGTCTAGTCGACACAGAAACGGCACGCCATACTCACCCAAACCGGAACAGCGACTGACTAACTTGTACAAAATCCAATGTGCCTCGCCTTAATTTTCTGATGGTGTGGGATAGTGACTCTCAAAAGTGGAGTGGCTGCTCAGCTTGCACACAAACTGAATAATGTCGCCAAATCAAATTAACTTCTGTTAAATGTTTCTTGTTTGGAACCATCCCAACTGTCCTAGTACATTCGAACAGTTTAAGCGATAGTTTTGGAACGACAACCACCCAAGATTTGTGAATCTTTATTGTAGATGACCATCAACTGTTGATTTTTGTGGTCATTGCCAACCGTTTCGATCATTAGACCATTATCAAGCCGAAGTAAAGTGTAACCAAATTGTCACTACAACACTGAAGTGAACAACATCGATGTATGTAGAAAAACATAGCTCCTGTTACAATACACGATTTTCAAAAGACATAGATAAGTAGGAGACAGACACGAGACGATAGTACATTTCAAACTGAAGAAAACTGTAATGGACTTGTAGGAAAAAATATTAAGAGCAAAGATAAAAGGCAAATAACGATCTGCTGATCGAAAGTGGTAGCATTAAGCATAAAAATACTCAGTTTATGGTCATCTACAATGAATTTTCTCTACTATTTGACTGCTGCATGTCCGCATCTCACCAGAATCCCAAGATTTATTCGCTGTGATTTTCCCCCTTCCCATTCCAGTTGCGAATGCTGTGTGGGACGGCCCACTGTTGGTGAGCTCGAATACCTCAGATTTTACGTATCACTGGCGATATACTTAGGGGGAAGAAATATATTGCTTGACTCTTTAGGAAATTGCACTCACTGAATTTTGAACGTGATGAACCACACATCTTCTCTAGCGGCTGCCACTGCAGTTGGCTGAACATCGCCGTGACGCTTTCACGCTCGCTAAACAGACCATTGACGAGATACGCTTCAGTGCTTCTGGATCTTCTCCATCTCTTCTCT
Organism: Schistocerca cancellata; assembly: GCF_023864275.1. Lineage (NCBI taxonomy): Eukaryota > Metazoa > Arthropoda > Insecta > Orthoptera > Acrididae > Schistocerca > Schistocerca cancellata. The sequence goes on from NC_064626.1 coordinate 581,204,709, forward strand.
CAGTCTTTTCTGGAGCAGATCGTAGACCAAGAGCATAATCAAGTATCGGACGAAGAAGTTTATTACAACCTACTTTCTTCTTCGGTGGACTACCCTCCTATGAATTCTTCCAGTAATTTCGTGTGACGTCTGCCTCGCTACGATTGGCCTTAAGTTATCGCCTCCATTTTGAATCGCTCCGTATGGGGTGTCCCAAATATTCTTTGGATGTGACAGTTTCCAGTAATGATCCTGCACTGTCTAGTCACTTTAAACTGACCACCTGTCAAAAGCCTGAATAATCACCTCTTTCAGCATCGATCGCCGCGAGAGGTGCAGGAGGAAGTACAGTGAGCCCATCTGGACGTCAAATAAATGCTCCGTTTCTGCATTAGGACAACGACTGTGCAGTTGTCCACATCCTCCCGCCACGCTTTACACCACTTTTAGTGTTCCAACCTGCCATCCATGACTGTTACTGCACGTTGACGTCGAACATAGGCGGCGGTCACATTGTGGACAGTGGACAGTGTACTATCGTCTAATCGTACAATAACAGATATTTCCAACTACGTATGTACGGTAGGTAACACTTATCTACGTCGAAGGTCAACTGCTTTTCCACGCGCCAAGCAACAATAAGCTGCATGTCATCCAGCATTTCGCTACAGTTTTCTAGCGTTGCGACTTCTTTGTTTGCAACAGCATTAGGCACGATTTACCACTTGAATACATTTGCTCCAATAACACTCCGTTGAGTTACTTTAAGTCCAAATATTATCACTCCGTTAAGAACGACGTGCTCTGTTGTATTTCTAGTAACTCTTCTATCCAATCATTAAGCTGGTCTGTTATTCAGAGCGTTCCTACTTTGTTCATTCGACGACAGTGTGACTACGTCCCACGTCTCCCAGATGTTTAGGAACACGCCATCTACAGGGATATTAGGTTTCCAGAAAGGATATAAAGAGTGCGTATAAACATCTTCTAAAATTCCACAAAACAGTGCGGTCCGTTTGGAGCACATAGTTTTGTACATCTGTCCGACGACTCTTTCAAGAAGGGAATGACCAGCAATTTTTATACAATTAATGGGGACAATTAGTTTCTCCAACGACTTATGGTAGACTACTGCAGAATAGGAGCAATTTCTGTAGCGTCCTTGCATTGAATCGTACTGACATACTATCAGGTCCAGTCACCTTTCCTCTGCTCAACTTTTTTAATAGTTTCTCTTTCCAGTATTTATCATTTTGACATTAACGTCAGGAACGAAAGGAGGAACTGCATAACGATACTTCTCAGTGAAAGAGTTTCGGTCAGTTTGTCTGCTATGTGTCTGTCATCCTCCGTTTCGATGTCACTGTCACTGGTAAGCTAGATACTGCTTTTTTCCGATTACTGATTTTGCTTAAGAACAACTTACAACTATCTGAAAGAACAATGAATAGAATTTCGTTCAGTGCTTCACACATGGCTTTCCTTGCCCTACTTTTGGCTTCGTTTCGATCTTGATTCTGCTGGTATTTTGTGTTTAAACCTGCGGTGATACTCTGCTTTCGGAGAAGCTTAATATCAAGGCTATTGATTCACTGAATGTCACCAAACCCTCACGATTTTGTTCGGGACGTACCTGTCTCAGGCATATCATTCGGTACCCTTGAAACTGTCCGTTTATCCTCAACATTTTCTGCCCCAGAGATTAATGTTTCATGTATGTTTCATGTTGGCTGCTTGGTAATCTGAAATATATTTCTTCTTTAATTTGCATGCAATTATGACCAACAGCCATCTGACGCGAGTTTTTTTTTCCCAACCTCCGATCGCACAGCGCGACCGCTACATGAGAGACAGTTGGGCGGTGAACGCAGACAGCGACTGCGCATCTACCACGCTAAACAAACTGTCACTGGTGATTTCAAGACGTTGGGCCGTGCTGTAGTCACACATACATAGCTAACTCACTTGATTCTCACATAAGGTGCGAACTGAGAAGCGTTATTTGTTTAAGAGAAGCGAATAGCGTAGCAGAATTCCGTCGAAGAATGAACCGAGTGTATGGAGGACATTTGATAAGTGATGGTGTTGTGCATGACTTTAGGAATTGTTCTAAGCTATGGTAAATCTTGTCCTCACAGTGCCGCTGCAACCTAACAGATCCACGAGCCATTTCAACGGGACATCTTCCATCACCCGCGATACAGCTCCGACCAAGTTCCGAGTGGTTTCCACCACTTGTCTGGAGAAAGGGCTTGAAGGGCATGGCTCCCATACAGGACCTCTTAGAAAACGTCGAGACTCATTTCTATTCATTTTCTGTAACGTTATGTATGGATGATATTGGAAATTTTGTCCACATTTACGAGAAATGCCCTAGTCGTTCCGGTGATAATGTCGACAGGTTAACTCCTGCTCCTTTTTTTTTTCAGTGATCGCTCTTTAGACTCGTTTGATGCGGCCCGACACTGTCTCCTCTCTTGTGCCAACCTCTCGATCTCAGAGTAGCATTTGCTGCCTACGTCCTCACTTTTTTGCTGGATGTATTCCAACCTCTGTCTTCCTCTACAGCTCCGTCTAGTACATCGTGCTGTCTTAACAGATGTCCCAGCATCTTATCCCTTCGTCTTATCAACGTTTACCATGCATTACTTTCCTCGAAGATATTACGGAGAACTTCCTCATTCCTTACCTTCTCAATCCACATAATACTCAACATTCCTTAGCAGCAGCACATCTCAACTGCTTTGATTTTATTCTGTCTCGGTTTCCAGATGGTCCATGTTTCACTACCACACAATGCTCTGTTCAAGACATACAGTCTCAGAAATTTTTTCCTCAAGTTAACGTCTATGTTTATACTGGTAGACTCTCTTGGTCAGAAAGACACTTTTTGCTAGTGCTAATCAGCTTCCAATGTCCTACTTCCTCCGTCCGTCATGGGGTATTTTTGCTGCCCAGGTAGTAGAATTCCTTAACTTCATTTACTTCGTGATCTCCGTTTGTGGTGTTTCGTACTGTTCTCATTTCGGCTTCTTGTCATTCCTTTCGTCTTTCTTCGATTTACTCTCAGATCATATTCTCTACTCATTAGATTTATTACTATTCAGAGGATCCTGTAATTCTTCATTTCCCTAAGGACAGCAACATTATAAGCTTCTCTTGAAACTGATACCATTACACCTTTAATTATAATTCCACCCTTGAACCCTTCTTTTATGTCCGTGATTGGTCTTTAGACGTATAGACAGAACTGTACGGGCGAAAGACTACAATACTGTCTTGCACTCTGTTTAATCTGAGCACTTCATTCTTCGTCTTCCACTCTTATTGTGCCCTCTAGGCTCTTGTACTTATAGTATATTATCTGTCTTTCCCAACATCTTAACTATTCTTGCCAGAATGTCGAACATCTTGCACCATTTAACATCGATGAACACCTTTTCCAGGTCGAAAAATCTTTTGTCTTGCTTCCATTATCAACCGCAACGTCAGAATTGCTTCTCTGGTGCATCGTCATCTGACACATCCTCAATTTTCTTTTCCCTACTTCTTTGTATTATTCTTGTTAGCAACGTGGATGCATGAGCTGTTAAGTTGACTGTGGAATTATTATCCCACTTGTCAGCTCTCGCAATCCCCGGAAATGTGTAAAGTATGTTTTCCCTAAAGTCAGATAGTATATCACCAGAGACATACATCCTACACACCGGCGGGAATATTCGTTTTGTTGCCGCTTCCACAAATGCCTTGATTTTGACTGTGGTACTGGATCCCGTAGCTCTTCCCTGTGGATTCCTGTTTCTTCATCTATCACGTCATCAGATGGAGCCACCCCCCTGGATCCACCCCCCTACTAAAGAGGATCTCAATGTACTCTTTCCACCTATCCTCTTCCCCCTCTGCGTTTAACAGAGCAATTCCCATTGCACTCTTATGTTTTTGCCCATGCTTTTAATTTCACCATAAACTCTTTTGACTTTTCTACTTGCTGAGTCAGTTCTTCTGTCAATCATTTCATTTTCGATCTCTTCACGTATTTCATGCAGCCAGTTTTCTTTAGCTTCCCTGCAGTCAGCAACTCGTGGTCTAGGGGGCCGGCACGGTAGCTCAGCATGTTCGTGAACAGATCAACGAAGAACCTAAATGGATGTCATCGGACGTCCGCCTCGAACAAATTCAACGAACAGTAGCGAACAAAATGAGATTTTAAAAAAAAAAAAATTATAAAAAGTGGCTAGCGTTGCTGCCTTTGGATCACAGGGTCCCGGGGCTCGATCCCCGGCCTGGTTGAGTATTTTTCTCTGCCATGGGACTGGGTGTTCGTGTGTTCGTGTTTTCTCATCATTTCATCATCTTCATCATTAGTGACAGTTTCTAGATTGGATTGTAAAAACTGGACTGTGTTGCAAATTGGGACTTTGTACGGGCGCTGATAACCGCGCAGTTGAGCCCCTCGTAAACCAAACATTATCATCAGCTTCCCTGCACATCCTTTTTATTTAAGCCCTAAGTGACATGTATTTCCGTATTCCTCAATTTCCCTGAACATTATTATACTTCCTTCTTTCATCAATTAACTGAAATATTTCTTCTGTTACTAATGGCATCCTCGAAGCTACCTCACTTGTACTTATATCTTTCTTTCCATATTCTGTGATTACCTTCTTTACAGACGTGCATTTCTCTTCAACTGAACTGCCTGCGGAGCTATTCCTTCTCGCAGTATCTGTAGCCTCAGAGAGCGTTAAGCGTACCTCTTCATTCCTTTGTACTTCAGTATCTCAGTTCATTGTGCACTGATTCTTGCTGACAAGCCTACCCTTCATCACTTCTAAATTGTGATATGAGTCTATATCTGCTGCTGGGTGCGTCTTAAATCCAATATCTGTTTTCGGAATCTCCGCGACCATAATCTTGCGTACCTCACGGCGTTTTCCAAGTATACCTCCTCGTCTTACGAAGCTTGAACAGAGTATTTGCTCTTATTTGCTGAAGTTTATTACAGAACTCAATTAGCCTTTCTCGTTTCTCATTCCACTGTATCTACATTGAGCCTTAAAATTTCCCTTTTCAGATTTTCTAGCTTCCCTATCTCGTGGAAACTTGTGTGAGTCCACGCCCCGACTCGTTGAACTTTATCCGTTCGTTGGCTATTCATTTTTTCTCTCATCATATAGGGGAAGGCGGGGCAAGACGGCGAGGGGTAAGATGGGGAAGGGCTATAAGCAACAGTTAGAGTATTGCCATCTGTGGATAGCTACGTCAACATCATCAGTACATAGGTCCCAGTGCGTTGACATTGCTGAACCTTAGTTTCACGGCGGTTTCTGTGAGCTTTGCAAGATACGTACAATTGTTATACTGATTTTTAATATCTTACACCTTTCGAGGTCCTAAAACATGTGTTTCGTGAACATTTTTTCAGACTGTATATATAGCACAGAATAGTACGTCTTATTAACAGTAAACTGCTGTGTCAGTAGTCAATGTTCACTACATAGTGTTCATGTAGGCGTAATATAACCTGACAGCATAGTAGGGGGCAAGACGGGGAAGCTCCCCATCTTATCCCACCCCGGGGTGGGATAAGATGGGGAGCTTCCCCGTCTTGCCCCTACTATTTGTCCAACCATTACGTTCTTATCGTCTCGCTGCGGGTTTTGAACACGTACATTATACGTTGAATACAATTGTAAATAGAATGGTATTCGTTACTCCAACTTTTCCTAACTAATTACAAAGTATGCCTTAGGCTATGTGGTGAATAAAAATACACAAACCGTGCAAAGTCAGTATTTTTTGCTATGCTTTAACGACTGGCTATTGGAAATATGGTATTTACAATATAATATAGATTACCAGGAATGATCCGACTCAGTAGTACGTTCCACGTGTTTTATTTCAGATGGTTCGCAAGTATCGGCGACAAACGTCTAGGCAAGATTGGAGTCAATAGAAGGCGCTGTAAATGCTATTATAGAAGGTCATATGGGTTCTTTCAGGGCTGCTCGACAGTTCAACGTGCCACAGAAAACTGTGTTTCCAATGTCGGGGTGCCCACGACACTTGTGTAGGGACAGAAAGTGATGATGACGAGGCTGTCCACACTTGTGTACTATGTGAATGTAAGAGGCCTAAATAAAACATAATACCTGATTCTACAATTCGCAGAACCATGTTTCAAAACCTTATAGTCGCATGATTCCTTTATTCCAGTCCTTATTTAAGGTTTAGAGATGAATTGATACAAGTTCCCCATCTTACCCCGCATATGGGGCAAGACGGGGAATTGGTAGTTTATATTTCAAATCAAGATATTTCTAACTAAATGTAACAAGTTTGCAGGTTTCTTTGAATGCTATTGTAATTCAATGGTTAAGTAAACAAATGATAATCAAACCTACTTGAATTTGTTTATTTTTGACCCTTTTGTAAGGGTTTAAAGTTAGCTTCCCCATCTTTTGCCATTGGTGAGATCATCATGACACTTTTTCAATAACGAGCCACATGTCCCGTAGATACACATAATGTATCTTTAATACAGTGGTTTCCATTGCCTTCTGCTTCCTAATACCATTTATAATTGCTGAGCCATCCACCTTTAAAGGCAGTTTCCAATCCCAAGGGCAAGATAGTGCCCTGACCATCTGACCCCTCCTCCGCTCTGCTTGCCAAGGCCTTTGGCTGAAAGAGGCCCCCCTCTTATGCCAGAAGTCTACAGTCGCCGTTTCTATTGACTCTTTTTATTCAGCATTTAGGCGGTGGCGGCAGTACTATTCAAAGACGCTAGCTCTAGTCCACGGGTACTAATGTTTCCACAAGTTTAAGTTAGTTTTAATAATGGACTATTTTGACATACTCTTGTCTTTTGATTATGGCTTGTCAGCGGACGCTCCTTGACATTACAAAGGAAAATAGTATTTACGCACCACAGAGTACTTATGCAAGTTGGTCCGAAACTGATATTCACAGAGGTCTCGAAAGAAGATGTAGAAATGTAAACTTTCGCTTCCGATGGATGAATGTATGAAGCAATGATAGTAAACAGGGGACATTTCATAACCAGGGCAAAAAATCTTGCGAATTTCATTCCATGTACGAGTATTCAGTACAGACAGGCGCGTGAACAGTATACGCAGCTATCCACATTTGGGAGACGACGTTCAGCTGGGATAAAAAAAGTCGTTTGGAGTAATCGGTGAATCACTCAACATTTGAACAGGAGCAACACCACTACTCGACGGCCTGCCGCTGTGGCCGAGCGGTTGTAGGCGCTACAGTCTGGAACCGCGCGACCGTTGCGATCGCAGGTACGAATCCTGCCTCGGTCATGGATGTGTGTGATGTCCTTAGGTTAGTTAGGTTTAAGTAGTTCTAAGTTCTAGGGGACTGATGACCTCAGAAGTTAAGACCCATAGTGCTCAGAGCCATTTCTTGATTTGTCTTCAGAAAAACTCACTCTGTAACCGCCGCGCAGAGCTCTCTCCGCACTGCCGGAGGTGGTGGGGAAGGCCCATGACCAAGCTCTGCTAGGAAAACGTTTTGCTTTACTCATCTGTTGCCAAACCCTCCCGCTGCTGCTCTCTGCCTTCCACCGACACCGTTTAATTTGGTAGAAGATTAAGAAACTCGCGACTTCTGTTTTCTTTTTCTGTCTGGTACTACTTTCAAATCACTCACACTTGACCACACACTTTCAGGAAGGGTGAAAAAGAAAATAAGGACAAAGGACGTGCGCATAATAATGAAACAAAGAAATATGTCAACCCATATTGTTTCTACAAGCATGCTGTAGTTGGGGCTGAGTGTAATTAGTTGCATAAAAGATCGATTTAATTTTGATTTTTGTATATCAGATAGTATGAAGATTTGTTTTTGCCGCTAATTTTTAATCATGTAACGACACTTATTTTGATGTTACAGCCAGAATAATAAATATTTTCTCTGCGTCGACATGTATAAAGAAGAGATCACTAGACGCTAGTGTTTGGACCTGGGCAGAGAAGGGACCGCAGGACACTATTGTTTGAACTCTGCATCCGGAGATAATTGATGTACTTTCGTTTAACCTTTATGCACTATGACTCTAATGAAGGTGCTTATGTTAGTGTGTCAATGGTAATCACGTAGTCGGACAAGATTAACTGTCCCTTAGCGCATACTATTCTATATTCCATGATATCTATCACAACAAAATAACGACGACGATATTAGTCTGTGACTTCCATCGCAACATCCTAAACCTGTGTTACTACACCGTGGATGCCAAATCACAAGTGTTGGCTGCTACTCACATTCTTAATTGTTTACTGAATTTTCTTTTGTAAAAGAATTCCGGAGAACTTTGTTTAGTAGCCCAGTTGTTCATTGTGTCCCTATTGTCGGTATCAGCTGCATCGCTAAGTGCAATATAGGTGCTGATTCATTCTTGCGGCTGGTATACTTTACCTATTGCCCGATAACTACATAAATGCTACAAAAGTGCAGAATTTTCTATGTAGGTAACACAAAACTGAGCTCATCTTAGAAAATGGTTTGCGTTGCTTTTATTGATTCTTAGGTCCAATTTTAATAAACTAGAATCTTCTCTTACAATGTTTTTCCAGTAGAACTTTCGCATGGAAAATCACCCAACATCACATGCAAGAGTACAGCATACACTCTACGTAATTTCAAACGTGAGCAGCAGTCCGATGATCAATCTGTCGGTTCTAAAACGCTAACGGCGCAACTTTTTCTCAATAAATTGGATTATTAGCAGTACCTACTTGCTGTGACTCTTCTTTTATAAGAATACACCCATATTATCGCACTTTCACGTTCGCACCACGTTAGTTTTGGACAAATTAGCGGTACGTATTTTCTATCCTTTCTGTTGTCACTGATAGTTAATCTAACTAACAAAATCGTTTGTGTAATCTGAGGTTTTCCCGGCGTACATAAATCTTGAAAACTTCTCCGGTATTCGGCCGGGTAGCGTCGTCTAAAAGGCGCGATATTTCGGCAAGCCGACTTCTTGCCATCTTCAGGCGTTCTTGGTGTCTGATTGATCTCTGACGGATGCCGCCCTTCCCCCACCACCGGCCGCGGACCGCTCGGAAGCGCTCAGACGGAGGCTGCGGGAGAGGGGTGGAGATTGTATAAAGTCGGCATCCATCGCAGATCAACCAGATACCAACAACGCCTGAGGATGGGAAGAAGTCGGTTTGCCGAGATATCGCGCCTTTTGGATGACGCTAGCCGGCTGAATAGCCCGAGAAATTTTCAAAATTGTTTGTTTTTTATCAACTGAACATAAGAGCATAACACCTAAAACGAATTTAATACTTTTACGGGTTATCAACCAAATAATGTCATTAACAACGGGAGAATTTCCACTCACAAAAAGGACCTCGCAGATTAATGTACTAGTGAAACACTTGTGAGAAATGCAGTGTACTGTCTTTCCGACGTCGCCGGAATCCATTAAATATTTATGGCTACAGATAACATATCGTTGTTAGCCGCCATCGAATCAACGACGAGTCCAGGTCACTTGCGGAAAGTAGTGCTGTATACGGTTTCACGTCGAGATCCGTGTAGGTATGCAGCCCATACTAATTCTGTACGATAAGCGACCAAAGAAACAGAAACGGTTGGATTCAGAGCTCGGATTCCTGGCGAATCTGCGAGGAATCCATGATAAAGCAGGAGAGGACGCCGTGCCTCAAAACAATAACGCCCCGAGCCAGTTACTGAGGATCTAGACTCAGCAGTAAAGAAGGCAGTTATTTCTCTGGCTGATCGTGCTGAACATAGAGTGACGTAGACACAGAGGAAATGAAGATAAGAATGCAAAAAAACATCCAAGTGAATTGAAAGTGGCAACAAAAGAGATTAAACTGTAACTGTGGAAGTGGAAACCTTATCTGCAATCGCTACTCTCAACACACCGCATAGTTCTGTTGCTCAGAAGGAAGATATGAAAGCCGCTTAATCACTTCCGGCTAATGGCACAGAGCTACTTTCGGGGACACGCCAGTAGTGTGTTGCAGGGTCTCCCCCGCTGAGAGAGAATGGTGTTCTGGCGTCTCCTGGAACATTAACACGGAAGAATCCGTCTTCATCAACAAAATCTACCAATACCCTTTGCGTAATTGATCCGGGACTTTTCCTCATAAACAACTCGCAGTAGATTCCTCCAACAAACACCACAGGCATTCTGATTTACACTGAATTTAGTTCTTTAATGTCAATAAGTTTTTCTATTAAAAGTGTATTTTTACAAACATTCACTTTCTAAGTATTATTACAATCTCTTAATTGGTTTACAATACGAATCCCTGACTACCACTCCAACCTGTGAAAACCGCGTGTTAACAACACATTCCATTTCGGCATTATCTGCGGTGCAAATGTAAGGTGATTCACCCTATAGACGATATATACCACTGGCGGAGTGAAATTACTTAAAACAATGTAGTTTCTTCATAAGATTGGGCTTCCTTTAGCAACAAAATTAGCAATGGAGACCGAACATCAGGAATTTTTCAAGTGATCTGCAGATGAAGATAGAACTGCACTGAAAGCCAATGAGTCTCTGCTATTTAACTGATCGAAGGAGGGCCGGCCGCTGTGGCCGAGCGATTCTAAGCGCTTCACTCCGCAACCGCGTGACTGCTACGGTCACAGGTTCGAATCCTGCATCGGGCATGGATGTGTGTGTGGTGACCTTAGGTTAGTTAGGTTAAAGTAGTTCTAAGTTCTAGAGGACTGATGACCTCAGATGTTAAGTCCCAAACTGTTCAGAGCTATTTTTTTCATCGAAAGAGGACAGCAAAACATCTGCATTGTGTCCAAAATAGGGATGATAAATACTCTTCAAAAAGAGCGACAAGTTGTGTAGAGTAAAGTGCAGTGTGTGTACAAATTTCGTCTGTGGTGCCCATAGGGAAGGAAAATCATTGAGGTATGATTTACTGTGATTGGCATTTAAATTTCAACAAAAGAAGAACTACCTTTCCCAATCTTTGTTATCTTTATCCTACAACGAACTTCGTTATTATATACAGGTGATTAACTGCCCAGTGCCCTTTAGCTTTGGTTTTATATGTTACAACAACTACGATGTGTGTTTTGAATTCATGAAAGCATAAAAAATTTAACAGTGTTATTATTTACATTGTAGCAATTATAATGTTGAGCCGCGTGAAAACTCACGCATGCTACCACTTGTGTATCTGAAAAAGATGTTACCGCTTAAGGGTTAAAACTTCTTCTGAGAAATATTTTGTTATTACTGTTTCAAGAAGTGTGTCATAAAGAAATTCACGTAGGAAATTATTTATTCCATGTTAAACATCAACCAAATTCTTGAGAATATGGTTCGATTTCAGGCTCAGTTTGTTTCCTCACATAAAGTCCACCGTTAATGCCTGCCCGTTTCTGTTTGCCATAGGATCATTAACTAGAGTTTACTGGGGTTTGGCAATACCCCATATTTTATTGACCATACATGAAGCTTTAATTAGGACCTGAATCGAGTATGTTTGTAGTTGTACGCAATGCTGCCGTAACATATTGGTGGTAATAACGTTTTGGCTCATCAGTATACATGTTAAGCGATTAATGTTAGATTCGTACTGCTATGCTAATTCGCTCTTTTGCTTCGCTTGATACGTCCAGTGCTTCCGTATCATTATGCTGAAGAGTGATATTACCTCTACTTGCCTTACTCCTGTTTTTACGTCGAAAGCCGTGGAAGATTCTCCTTCCTTTCCTACTATCTCTTCCGAGCCTTGACATATGTTCATATGTAAGAGAAGTAAACGTTGTACGGCCAAAAACTGTCTGCTAACACACGGCACAGCATCTAGTCATACGGGGATTTGCTCTGAATGATGATGAACATTATAAAGGCATACCTGGCGGGGTGGGGGGGAGGGGGGGGACTATCCTGTCGTAAACCTTTTAGCTGTTGATTTCTTTCCATCTGAACAAGTGCCCTGTAAACCCGTTCAAGCTATTTAAAGAATTAATAAAGGAAGTTAGACGATAGTATCTTCTCGCGGTTTCATGTGTGAAACTGCTAAAGAGATTCACCATCGTAAAATTTAACCACAATATGCATTTCATAGGCTAAAGGTAAGGTCTTTAACATGTTGTTGTTGTTGTCGTCTTCAGTCCTGAGACTGGTTTGATGCAGCTCTCCATGCTACTCTATCCTGTGCAAGCTTCTTCATCTCCCAGTACCTACTGCAACCTACATCCTTCTGAATCTGCTTAGTGTATTCATCTCTTGGTCTCCCTCTACGATTTTTACCCTCCACGCTGCCCTCCAATACTAAATTGGTGATCCCTTGATGCCTGAGGACATGTCCTACCAACCGATCCCTTCTTCTGGTCAAGTTGTGCCACAAACTTCTCTTCTCCCCAATCCTATTCAATACTTCCTCGTTAGTTATGTGATCTACCCATCTAATCTTCAGCATTCTTCTGTAGCACCACATTTCGAAAGCTTCTATTCTCTTCTTGTCAAAACTATTTATCGTCCATGTTTCACTTCCATACATGGCTACACTCCATACAAATACTTTCAGAAATGAGTTCCTGACACTTAAATCTATACTCGATGTTGACAAATTTCTCTTCTTCAGAAACGCTTTCCTTGCCATTGCCAGAGTACATTTTATATCCTCTCTACTTCGACCATCATCAGTTTTTTTGCTGTCTTTAACATAACAAACGTAAATGTCAGTAACCTTGGCTTTACATCATGAATCCTAAAACAAATTGGCCAACCATCCCGTACTCAGAGGAAACGTTTTTACAACTGCTATTTCCGAAGTGTCGATATGTAATGTTGCCAACCTCTTTCTCGAATGGTTCAAATGGCTCTGAGCACTATGGGACATAACATCGGAGTTCATCAGTCGCAAGAACTTAGAACTACTTAAACTACACTAACCAAAGGACAGCACATACATCCACGCCCGAGGTAGAATTCGAATCTGCGACCGTAGTGGTCGCGCGGTTCCAGACTGAAGCGCCTAGAACCGCTCGGCCACACCGGCCGGCTCCCTCTTTCTCGTTTAATGTTTCACGTCTTCCTGTACGATAGACAATACCTCATTTAGAATGTATTACACATAATACCTATGATATGTAAATACAGATATTTACAGTTGTCATCCCAACAGTGGTACAGCTCATATGAGCAAGTACCTTACAGTTTTGTAACACAGCTTAAGATATTTGTGAAAAGGCATATATTTTCCAAATATGTTCTTTGTATTACTTTTAGTTTTAGATTATACTCGATAAAAACTCCAAAGAAGGTAAAAATTTATAATATTTAAACGAAGTACACGTCACGTCTGATACTTGAGACCTTGGATTCTCGCTTACGTGTTACAAATAGTGTAGCAAGGTTGCGGACTTTGAGTGTGTCTTTTACCGGCACCGCTTCCAAAGATCCGACTCGCACCGGCGTTCCCTCCGCCGTTCTGTTGCAGGTTTCCCTGATTTCATTCGCCAGGGCCCGGGCCATGTTTTATTCACAGCACAGGAACCGGAGGCCGGACGCGGATTCGCAGGACAGCCGCACGCCCCAGTGAGCAGCCGCCGGTCCTGTGCCACTCACGCTGCCCGCTGAAGAGATGGGGGGCGCCTGTCGGTGGCCATCCTCGCCGTCTTCCTACTACTTGGTGGAAGTGGCCTACAGTAACGGACCAAGATCCAAAATCCAATCAGAGGGACTACGGATTATTTATTTATTCTTCGTAATTACAGCCTATTATCTGAAAAGCTAAAAACGTACCATACGAAGCACATTTCCTTGAATAGTAATAAATTTATACATTAACCGTTTATACGTAATACCTTTATCTGTCTTCTGACTGGTTTGATGAGGTCCGCCACGAATTCCTCTCCTGTCTTCTGTGCTAACCTCTTCATCTCAGAGTAGCACTTGCAACCTACGTCCTCAATTCTTTGCTGGATGTATTCCAGTCTTTCTCTTCCTCTACAGTTTTTGCCCTCTACAGCTCCCTCCACTACCATGGAACTAATTCCTTCATGTCTTAACAGATGTGCTATCATCCTATCCCTTCTCTCCATCAGTGTTTTCTTCATATTCCTTTCCTTTCCGATTATGAGCAGAACCTCCTTATTCCTTACCTTATCAGTCCACCTAATGTTAAACATTTGTCTGTAGCACCACATCTAAAAGGCTTCGATGCTCTTCTGTTCCGGTTTTCCCACAGTCAATGTTTCACTACCATGCAGTGCTCTACTCCACACGTACATTCTCAGAAATTTCTTCCTCAGATGAAGGCTTTTATTTGATATTAGTAGACTTCTCTTGGCCAGAAATGCCTTTTTTTTTTGCCAAAGCTGTTCTGCTTTTAATGTCCTGTCCGCTCCGTCCGTCATTGGTTATTTTACTGCCTATGTAGCAGACTTTCTTAACTTCATCTAGTTCATGACCATCAATCCTGTTGTTAAGTTTCTCGCTGTTCTCATTTCTGCTACTTCTTATTACCTTCGTATTTCTTCGATTTACTCTCAATCCATATTCTATACTCGTTAGACTGTTCATTCCGTTCAGCAGATCAAGTAATTCTTATTCACTTTCTCTCAGGATAGCTATGTCATCAGCGAATCGTATCATTGATATCCTTTCATCTTGAATTGTAGCTCCACTCCTGAAAATTTCTTTTATATCCATCATTGCTTCCTCGATGTACAGACTGAACAGTAGGGTCGAAAAGCTACATCCTTCTCTTACACCCTTTTTAATACGACTACTTCGTTCTTAGTCGCCATTCCCTCTTGCCTGTTATACATATTACATATGACCCGTCTCTCCTATAGCTTACCCCTACTTTTTTGCAGAATTTCGAACATCTTCCACCATTTTACATTGTCGAACGCTTTTTCCAGGTCGACAAATCCTATGAACGTGTCTCGAGTTTTCTTTACTCTTGCATCCATTATTAACCGCAACGTCTGTTGTTGACAAATTGCCTATTGGCTTCTGTCTCGGGTTCTTCGGCCGACGTTCATCTAATGATTTTTCTGACGTTTCGCCAGCCACTCGTGCTGGCGAAACGTCAGAAAAATCATTAGATGAACGTCGGCCGAAGAACCCGAGACAGAAGCCAATAGGCAGTTTGTCAACAAGTGGCCACGAAAGCCTTAACAATTTTGTAACGTCTCTTGTGCCTTTACGTCTCCTAAAGCCAACCTGATCGTCATCAAGCGCATCCTCAATTTTCCTTTCCATTCTTTCGTATATTATTCTTGTAAGCAGTTGGATGCATGATGTCTTAAGCTGATTGTGCAATAGTTCTCGCACTTGTCAGCTGTTGCTTTCTTCGGAATTGTGTAGATGATGCTTTTCCGAAAGTCAGATGGTATGTCACCAGACTCATACATTCTACACACCAACGTGAATAGTCGTTTTGTTGCCACTTCCTCCAATGATAGTTTTTTTTTAACACAACTACTTCCACTACTAGAAAATTACAATAAATGGTTAACCAGTTACCACAATACTAATATAAGTCCTACAGAATCTGTTCTATGTTCATTTATTTTGACGCATTTAACTTGTAGACGGTTGTTTCAACTACTGGACCCAACCTCACGCCCTGTCGACGGCAACTGTCTGCTGGATTCCTTGGCCGTCGGGCAGCACGTCAGCAGTGCTTCCACTAAAGCAAGTAACTTCTCCCATCGTTGTTACTTTTAAAGTCCGCACATCCGTCATTACTTGCAACAGCGCAAAATAGATACTTTGGAAACTATTTCATTCGGTGGTCGCCGAACTCAGTTATCTTCAATCCAATTGCAGATTACATTGTCAAGTCTGGACGGCAGCATGCTGCCTTGTTGTTGAATGCCTCGTGAAGTCTTCCTTGGCCATCCTGGGTATTTCGGCTGTAATATCGTGCAAGATGCACCAGGTCGACTCGTTCCTTAGTGCTGCTTTGGGATCCTACATCCTGAATACCTGAATTCCATTACCCGTGCATGTTTTTGTGCCCACATTACTTCAGGTGCGTCTATCGTTCATCTGTCTTTTGCTTTTGTATGATACGTAGCATAGCGCTATGGCAAATCACGTAATGTATTAGTCCACTCTACGGGCAAATAAATGTTACTTTCAATCTCTCCCTAGTAGGGAGAGATTCGTATGTTCTCCTGCCTGTGCCTGAAGTGTCTCGTGCATTTTTTTTTTTCAAATTAGCGTTACGTGGTCTTTATTTACCTTTCTCGAACTGGCATCATTTCGAAACGCCCTTCGTACTTGCAGTTGACTGCTCCACTGTTTTAAATTTCTAAGTCCAGTGGGCATAGTCCTACAGTTACTAACAAATCATCATTCCCGTTAGTGTAGTAGGTGCCCGTTAATCTTAGTAGCACTAATCGTCTGCCTATTCTTACCAAAGACACTGTCTCTACTAGCTGCAATCTATGTGGCCATACTCTCACACCGTATCCTTCAGCTGGTGCAAGTATAGGTTGGTGGTATCCTCTGATTGTTTTCAAGGGAAGCCGAAATTGCCTATCTGCATCGGTAATAATTTAATTCCTCACGTTCATAACTTTTCTG
Source organism: Schistocerca cancellata (assembly GCF_023864275.1). Taxonomy (NCBI): domain Eukaryota; kingdom Metazoa; phylum Arthropoda; class Insecta; order Orthoptera; family Acrididae; genus Schistocerca; species Schistocerca cancellata. Next base: position 581,221,285 of record NC_064626.1, read on the forward strand.
CCTGCTTCCCCTATGTGACATGCATCATCACGGCGTTAGTCGAGAAATAACCACAGATATCTCGCTAGCGCGGCTTCTCCTAACTCTTGCATTATAAAATTTTATTTTAGGTTTTCTTACTAGGACCCTTTTCTGCAGGAGGTATGTTGTTTTGCGAGGTGCTAGTGACAATTTAACGCTTCGAAATCAGTCCTCAAGTTCGCGAAGCACCGCATTACATTTGTCTTCTATCATTCTTCGGAGTCATCACTTACAACGAACAGCATCATCTTCATATACTACCAACCTGCTTTTGTTACTACTGTCATGTAGCTTATGTAATTTCATTTCCAGTGGTACATCGCAAAACTCTGACCACACACTGATCCCTGGGGTTAACCGTTTGTTATAAACTTCGTTACTTTCTTTCCTGAGCGTGAAAGAAGCATATATCTGAGGCAATCACGCAGCCCTTCAGGACACTCTAAATCCCAAAGGAGACCAAAGAAAGACGGTCATTTTAGATTACCCAAAGCGCCGGTATCATCGATCTGACTACGCATTCAATGATTAACACTCATCAAAACAGTAGCCCCTCTGCGTGGTTGAGAAAGTGACCTAGGTCTGATACAACAGGAAATGTTACAGCGCCATCTCTTACGAGGCTTCGTGAACTTTTTGTTTCTGGGAAATTTAAGACCTTAATCACAATTGACTGTTAGCTGTCTTCAAGGGTTCCTCGCAATAACCTCGACGTCCATCTACCGAGTAGTCCAAGCAGGAGTTCCTGTACTTGGGGCAGTATTTCATTCAATTTACGATTCAGAACACAGCACGTGTCACTGTACAAAAGACGATACGCCTCTCAGTACCCAATGCAGACTTCAAAAAGCCTGCCGAGACGTAGATAAGTGATTAGACAAAGGAAGGACTGGCTCCAGTGCTGCCAAAAACCAGGCTTACGCTGACTGAACAACGTACATCAATTGTACCAAACATTCATCTCTTCAGAGCATCGATCCAACAGCAGACACAAGAAATATCTAGGCATTATTCTAGGAACAGACTCCTTTGAAGGCCACAGGTTCAGGAAGCGAAGTTTGGTGCTCCCTATACACTGATAAACAACTAATCTGAGTTGTCGACAATCTATGACTTAGAACTTATAGAACATTTGTACTGCTGGTAACAGATGATGCCACTGTTGTGTACGAAACTTCAGTTGTGACACATATTCGAAAGACAGCAGATCAAAACACGTTGTTTAACGTTCCAGTCACTCCCAATTTCCCAGCAGAATACACCGACGGAAAGAAAAATCGCAACACCGAGAAGGAGTTTTCGGTATAATCGAAAATTGTCTGTCTTCTTTCTGCATCTGAAGATCGATCTCTGTGCCCATTTCGTGAGAGTCGCATGAAGCGCTAGAAGCGCCACTATGAGGATGCCAATCAGGTTCGCCTTAAAAACACGCTGTAACGGTCGTGAACGTTAGTTACCTTTGAGATTGGACATGATGAGTTAGTGTTAGTCAAGAATGTCTTTAAGGGGACAAAGACGCCTTCATGAACACCTAACTGAGTTTGAACGAGGTCATGTAATAAGACTACGAGAAGCTAGATGTTCCTTTTGAGATATTGCAGGAAGTCTTGCCAGCGGTGGTCACGAGAATGTACGTCTCAAGACGACAGGGCTCCAGAGTGACACGTGACACTACCGAGGGGATAGACCATCGTATTCGGAGAAGGGCTCTGGCGCGTCGCACTGAATCTGCTGCATCGATCTGAACAGCAGTTGTCATCAAAGTGACACAACGACCAATTCGAATCGGTTACTTACGAGCCAGACGCCCTGTACCGTTTGCGACTTGAGTGGTGTAAAGCGATATTTGTACCCTGATGAAATTTGGTTGTGGCTCGGTGCCAGTGACGGCCGTGTGTTGGTTAGAAGGAGACCAGTTGGGGGCCTGCAACTAACCTGTCAGGACCTACACCTACAGTTTTGTTCTGGGATGCGATTTCACGTGACAGTAGGTACACTCTCGCGATTGCAAATTTGTACGTCAGTCTGTGAGTCGTCTTGTTATGCTGCCGTTCATGGTTTTCCTGGGGGTGTTTTCCAACAGAATAACGCTCGCCCACGTATCGCTGTTGAACTCAACATGCTCTACAGAGCAAGTAAATGAAACACCTAAAGCCGTCCTTGTGATATTATTTATGGTGTAGCTACCAGTTTCAGCGCCTCAATGCGCCGTCTTCAGGTCTTCATTGATGTTTGGAGCGTTATCTCGATCCATATATGCCCTGCATCAGTGGTCTACATAACTGGTATACGCAGACTATCTGTAACTGTGATGTCGGCACTCCAACAACCAACTGCTAACTGTTGTGTTGGCCACTGATGCAACGTGTATAAGGATCGTGATAATCCCTTCAGCATCGAAACAAGCCTGAATATGGCACACTGAAGCGCCGAAACTGGTAGCTACACTATAAATTAGACGGCTATAGGAGTTTCTTTTTCTTAGAAGAGTGAACGGCAGTGGTCCTCAAGACCTCCAGGGAAAAGGATGGGCATACAAAAAATGCTCTACAGGATGTCGACATGTTGCCTTGGCCTGCTCGAGCACCGAATCTGTCTCCTATCGAGCACGTATGGGTTGTTATCGGACGACATCTTCAGCGTCATCCACAACCAGCAGTAGCCGTCCCTTTATTGACAGACCAATTGCAAAAGGAAAGGAACTCCATCCCACAAATTGACATCCGGCACCTGTACAACTAAATGCATGCGCGTCTGCATGCTTGCATTCACCATTCTGATGGTTATACACGTTATTAATGCAGCAGCATTTCACATTTTAACTTCTGATTTCACATTTTAACTTCAGTATTAATGACTTAAATATGTTACCTAAACAAATGTATTCCTGAAATGTCATTACTCTACATAAATTACTTTTTGCTGTTGCGATTTTCTTTACTATCAGCGTACGTAAATGAAGGTGCAGTAAAAACACGATTTCTGTAACGATTCAACAAGCAATAGAGGGCCCTGTAGGGAAAAAAGATCGGATAATCATTTAATAAGACAATTATGGAGGTAACCGACATTAAGGAATGGTATGGGCGGCCAGTAGCCCTACGGGACAAATAGTAAGGTAACGCGGCATAGGTAAAGTAACTAAATAACCGCCACAACATCCCCCCCCCCCCCCCCCCAGATGTCGCAGTAAAGACGGAAAGCTAAAACCATTTTCATTTCAATACTGATTTTAGCAGGCCGTATCTTCCCGTAAACTCTGCAAAATAACCTTAAACTTTTAACGAAGGGATTGCTCTAGGCATATGCAAACGATTGCAAAATACGTGCGAAGGTTTGGTTGTGTGACAGAAACTCTAGCAACAGAGGGTAGGAATGAAGATTAGTACTTAATGGGAACGTCAACGTTGTGGTCATTACAGGCCGAAATTTATCTCAGTTGAAGAACATGATGAAAACAGAGTTTTCCTGTTTCAAGGTGTCTTCCCGTCTTTCGACCGAAAGCACAGCGGGAAACATGGATCTTAGTCTCACTCTTTTCCTTAGTCTCAATGCTTACTACATGAGATATTTTCTGTGACTAATCAAGAAGAATTACATGGTATTACAATGATAATACATTGGGTGTATAATCATAGAGACGGGGGATAAAACTGAAGTTCGTAAGAAATTATCAGTCAGAATGTGCAAGAAAAAAACGATGTCAGTACATATACTAAACCTATTTGATAAAATCTACAGGAAACAAAATAATACCATGTGGCGAACGGACGGACCAAGCACTAAGAGAAAGTCAAAAAGCATTGTTAAACTTTCATTTGACCCGTTATCAATCGTGGGACAATGGTAGTAGTGCGGAAACATAGACACCTATTCTCTTGTTCTTTGCAATATCTTATATATCTTGAGAGCAGGTTTTTTGAATTCGATGCATCCTTTGAAGGCAAGATATTATCTTTCGGCAATGTCTGTGCAAACAGATATACGTTATGTCTGCTTAAACAGTTCAGCTACGTAATTCTGTCTGAACATCCCGAAATATTACGTCTTAGTAATATTCCTCAACCAGAGGGCTGAAGGTGAGAGATGAATGCCACTGCGGTACGGGATAATGCAATTATACTTGATGTTTGAAGTGAAGAAGTTAGCCTTATGACAGACGGTTTGTCTTTGTGTTAACTCAGTGTAAGTCTCGGCATCGGAGCTCTCAGAGTTCGCAAATGTAAATCAGCGAGAATACGAACTTTGAGGCAGGTCTCCAGACTCCTAAATGTTAAGAAATGCTAATCGCAAAACCAAACATATAACACAGTTACGCAGATATATTCAGCGTAATTGTTAGAAAATTTCGGTAAATGCCTGTTGTTCCCGTAACAATAAGAACAGAACGATCCTGGAATGAATAATTGTTACTGGTTGATTATACTTATGAAATTCGTAGACGAACGGTACCGTACATACAATAATAAGTCGAATGCCTCCAACGCAGCCCACAAAATGTATGTGAATGCAGGCACGATCTTTTTGAGTCATCAGGCTTCTGACTGATTTGATGAGACCCTCTAAAACTCTGCCTTAATGAGTCAACGTAGATAATCCAATAATCTCTAAAAGGGCACGTGAGTGTGCAAAATTCAGCTGAGATTTATACCACGAGTTACAGAAACCCAAACGCACTGTTAACAACACTATACTGAAATGTCTACACAAGAACTAGACTCTCAATTAATTGTGCTTGCATGAAACGGACGACAGTCCGAGACAAATAACGCTTATAATCCGTCCCATTAGAAGATAATTGGACTTCAACGGAAGGCTGCAACAGATTTTTGGTCAAGTAAGACTTACAATGAAATTTAGACCTTAAGTTGCTTACAGGCGTTCATAAATATCAAGGGGGACAGTTGAAAATGTGTGTCCCGACCGGATATCGAAACCGGAATCTTCTGCTTACATTGCAGACACTCTATCCTACTGAGTCATCGAGGAAACATAGGATAGGGCGACGGCAGGAAGTTGTCTCTGGCACGCTTCCTGTGAGAACCACATTTCCAACTTCCTGTCCACACACTAATTTTGTAGTGGCACTGCCACCTATACTCATAACTCGCGGCAGTGAATCTACCGAAGCAGGTGTATAAGAATGAAATTACAATGAAATCCAGACCATTAGCTGCTTATAGGCCAAGTAATCATGAGGTCCCTGATTCGAGTCCTGGTCGGGGCACATATTTTCAACTGTCCCCGTTCTTATTTATCAACGCCTGTAAGCAGCTAGTGGTGTGGATTTGATTGTAATTTCATCCTTCGAGAGCTGCAACGCCAACGGTATCTGTTATTTTGGACATGTCCGAAAGAACAGATACCATCTTCATATAGATAAGGCCTATCGGTCAATGATCTTCTTGATGCACTCACGTTGCTCAAACTCTTACGGGTATCGGTAGATTGACTGCGCGAGTAATGAGTATAGTGGGCAGTGGCTCTACAAAAATAGTGTGTGGGCAGTAAAATGGAAGTGTGGGTCTCACGGGAGGCGTGCCAGAGACAAGTCTCTGCAGCCGCATTATGCTCTGTGTGTTCGGTGGGCCAGTCGGATAGAGTGTCTGCCGTGTAAGCAGGAGATCCCGGGTTAGAGTCCCGGTCGGGACAGACATTTTCAACTGTCCCTATTGGCATTTATCAACGCTTGTAAGCAGCTAAATGTCTAGATTTCCGTGTAATTTCATTCTTCGAGAGCTGCAAGATCACCAATGATATCGGTACAGACACCAGCTTCAATTAACTTTCGGTTAACAACTATTTCGGTACTCGTCTTGATATTCGTGGATTAGTAAGCGTCATAGATACGTCACCACTCACCTCTTGACACCGCACGCATATAGGGAAGGAGTGGGGAAAGTGAGGCAGCTCTTCGTTCCACATATACATGCTTGATTTAATTTCTTCGGTTTGTTTAAAACGGATGTCGTGAACACAGATTCTTTTCAAAATTTATAGTTCCCTTTAATTTATCTAACTTCACTATTAAGTGGAACGCACGTAATTTCTCTATATTTTTAAAATTTTACTTTTGATTTTTCCAAATCTGCTTGTAGTTTAGGAATAGGGGCAGCGTACGGCGTAAACCAAGCACGATGTTACTGTGTTTCTATCTATCTATCTATCTTATTTTAAGGTTTCTGTAGGTTCCGTGTCAGGCGTATAGGATAGCGAGCAACAGATTGTTTTTAGTAAAAAAAATTATATCCCAACTAGTCACTCAGATCAAAGTACGAACTCGCTTGAATCCGAGCATAATCGTGTTACAACGCCCTTACTTTCACTAAGGGTGTGGTGTCCCTTAGGGGTCTTCAGAATGAAAACATACAAAAGTTGAACAAGGAGTGGAAATTCGGCTGCATGATAATGAAAATGACAATTACAATTAAGGACATAGCGATCTATTATTTAAAGTTTGTAGTACCGGAAACAGTCCTTGGCCAAAAAAGGACATTTCAAGATTACTTTCTTCCTACATGATCCGCATCTTATACGTGTAGAAGGGATAAAAATAATATCCATAATTTTCACTAGGGGCCATACATTACTAGATACCCGTATTTGGAAATAACGCTTACGTAAATTACGTGAGAAGAAGATAAAAGTTGTCATAGGGCAACGTACCTGTCCCTCTAAACAGTTTAGCGAGTTAATTACAAACAAAAGGTGATCTATTTTCAGTTAGACTACCTTCCTGATAGTCCGATAGCTCATAGGCAGTTACTTCAAGATAATTTTTGGTGAAGCAGCCTATCAATACATAATGTATCCTCCGTTTGCAAGCGTGGAGTGTACATCCAGTACAAAGAGAATACATTGCATCATAATGGTAAAAGCTGAGTAAGGAGGTGAAAACATACATCATGGAGAATCATTTGGACTAATGCACAAGGCAACTGTTTCACTAAATTAATTTCTGGCTTAAATCTGTCTGATGTGTAGAAGATGAAGACACAAAGACAATTATAAATCTTATGTCGTTTGTTACCTGTATAAAACAAGCTCTCCGAAACATATCTGTTATGACGTCAATTCAGTGGGGAATATATTAAGTGTCTTACGTTACAGTGAAAATGTGGGTAATTCAAACGTGGTCATCGGATGTTCAGTCCCATCATGAGGCATCTTCTAGAGGCCGCTAATATTCAAAAACGCAGAAAGTGTGTCGATAAAGAGCCCAAAAAAGCTAAGTTCAGAAGACCGCGACAACTTCCACTCAGCCACAGTTTTAGAAGTTGCTGTAGCTCTGATAAGCAATAAGGAGTTTCTCCACAGAATCAGCGAAGGGAAGAAGGGAAGAACATAAGAAAACAATGACAAGCTGAAGGGACAGGGTGGCAGGATATCGTAAAGAGAATAGCCTCCGTGGTCCTAGAGAGAGGAATAATTAGTACAAATAATTGATGATGCAAGTGCAAGTGATACTTAGCTACTATCAAATGACGAGAAAAAAGGTAGTAATATGAAGATCTATCGTTGCTGTATCATATACTCAATTTTGGTATTAAATGCTACGTCAGATTCATAAGCAGAACAGGGATATAACGTAAGAAGGGCACGGTGCTTATTGATTCCCCTTGAATGGAATTACTGGCCAGTAGTGATAATGAAGGCAGCGTAGAAAACGAAATACCGTTCCTCGCTGTTGAGACGTTCTCACGACTTATGAATTTCAGTTCTATTGCCATCGATAACGTGATATCTGTCTCACATAACTTATTTCCATTCAATTCTGTTGAGAAGTCTGTGAAGGGACAACTCGTGTCAAGACGGAAACATCTGGAGTAGCTGTGTCAAGCGGTAATTTTGACTGTTTATGAAAATTTACATAAATGAAGTTTGTATGTACACTACGTAATCAAAAATATCCGGACACCTGACTGAAAATAACTTCAAGTTTCTGGCGGCCTCCATCGGTAATGCCAGAATTCAATACGGTGTTGGCCCACACTTAGCCTTGATGACAGCTTCCATACTCTCAGGCATATGTTCAGACAGGTTCTGGAAAGTATCTTGGGGAATGGCAGTCCATTCTTCACGTTCCAATACATCCCAAAGGTGTTCTGTAGAGGCAACTCCATCACATGGATGTCATTGTCGTGAAACCAATCCGCCACAGGCCGTGCGTAATGAACAGGTGCCCGATCGTGTTGAAAGGTCCTATCACCATCCTCGAATTGTTCTTCGACAGTGGGAAGCTAGAGGGTGCTTAAAACATCAGTGTAGGCCTGTGCTGTCACAGTGCCACGCAAAACTAAGGGTGCAAGCTCCCTTCATGAAAAACACAGCCACACCATAGCACCGCCGCCTCCGAAATTTACTGTTGGCACTACACACGCTGGCAAATGGTAATCACCGGGCATTCGCCATACCCACACTCAGTCATCGGATCGTCACATTGTGTACCGTGATTAGTCACTCCACTCAACGTTTTTCCACTGTTGAAACGTCCAATGTTTATGCTCCTTACACCAAGCGAGGCGGTGTTTGGCATTTACCAGGTGATGTGTGGGTCATGAGCAGCCGCTCGACCATTAAATTCAAGTTTTCTCACCCCCCGCCTAACTGTCCTAGTACTTGCAGTGGAACCTGATGCAGTTTGGAATTTCTGTCTGATGGTCTGGATAGATGTCTGCGTACTACACATTACGACCCTCTTCAACTCGCTACGATCGCAGGTTCGAATCCTGCCTCGGGCATGGATGTGTGTGATGTCCTTAGGTTAGTTAGGTTTAAGCAGTTCTAAGTTCTAGGGGACTGATGACCTCAGAAGTTAAGTCCCATTGTGCTCAGAGCTATTTTTGAACCTCTTCAACTGTCGGTGGTCTCTATCAGTTAACAGACGAGGTCGGCCTACACATTTTTGTGCTGTACGTGTCCCTTCACGTTTCCACTTCACAGTGGGTCTAGGGATGTTTAGGAGTGTGGAAATCTCGCGTACAGACGTGTGACACAAGTGACACTCAATCACCTGACCACGTTCGAAGACAATGATTTCCGTGGAGCGCCCCATTCTGCACTCTCACGGTGTCTAATGACTACTGAGGTCGCTGATATGGAGTACGTAGCAGTAGGTGGCAGTGCAATGCACCTAATATGAAAAACGTAAATTTTTGGGGTTTTCCGCATACTTTTGTCCACATGGTGAATGTATGAAACCAGGGACCAAGAAACGACGGTGAGGCTTCGTCCTAGCGTACACTCAGTGGTTCACAGCCCCAACAGGTAACAGCAGTCCAGCCACACCACCGCCGCCCCACATAGAACCTAGGGTTATTGTACTGTTCGACCCCCAGTGGACCCCGCCGGGAACGTCTCATACCAGACGAGTGTAACCCCAAATGTTTGCGTTGTGGAATAATTATGGTGTACGCGAATGTGGAAACGGTGTTTGCGCAGCAATCGCCGACACAGTGTAACCGAGGCTTAATAAGGGGAACCAGTTCGCAATCGCTGAGGTAGATGGAAAACCGCCTTAAATACCATTCACATGCTGGGCGGCACACTGGACCTCGACACTAATCCACCGGGCGGATTCGTGCAGGAGATCGGCACGCCTTCCTGCTCGGGAAGCAGCGCATTTGACCGCGTGGCCGGCCGGGACGGCTACATAACGGATGGTAGAAAGTAATAATTTTATATGAAAGAATAAATGTTTACATCTGAATATGACTACCTTCTTCCCTTTTCCTCCATAATCTTGTCATTATGAAGCAACTATGCTGTCAGTTAAATTGATAAACGTAACATTCACAGAAATCTTTTTAATGTATGTTACGACGGAGAATTAAACCAGAATTATACGAGTCCCAATCGTATTATATCTCTCTGTCTGCAATTCCTACATTCTCATCAACGTAACTCCGGCATAAGTATCATTCTACAGATGTTTTCCCTAGCCTCAATGACTCATCTCTAATTTCTACGACACTCGTACAAAAATTATATTTCCAGATAGCACTTTATTTCTTCAATTGCATAACTCGTTTCGACAGATTGACGTTATCAAGTCTACAGGAACACAAAAAAGGAATAAACATTGGATTCACACCATTTCACATATTACTAGGAAGGACATGTGCTAACTAATTGATGAAAGTAAAATACATCATACAGATGTGGAAGGAACATACAAAAAATAATCAGTACACCTTATTACGTAAATAGTACCGAGAATAAATGATAGATGAAAAAGTGCATTATTCGACTGCCACCAGGTGATGCTTATAACACAATAAAAGTGTATTCTACTTCATTTCTTCCATTACCCATACGACAGTTTAACTAATTTGTTGCTCTTGCCCAACTACATTTCTTTTCGTTATTTAATTAACAGCTTTACATCTGTTACTAACTGCCGTTCGGTAGAACGACGACATGCAGCGGGCTTATTTATTACTCGGAGACGCCGTTCTTTAGCGCTGCCTTCAGGAAGTATTTAATAGGGCGACAGTTTATCAGCTGAGTTGTTTGTTAGCGTTTCATGCTTGTATCAGGTATCTCTTATGCATCTTCTTCCAGAAGGAATTAGTTGTCGTTTTACGTCCCTTTGATAAAAGTAGCGCATCTATTTAGGCGGTGCTTTGCACAATGATTAATTGAGTGTCCTGGGACGCTAAACCGTTTTTCTTGCGAAATTTTACTTTCAAGCATCGTACATGGCAACAATACCTCTTTGTATTTAACATCATAAATTACGTCTAACTTTAGCCAGCTTCGTTACACACTTTACTTAAACTTATGAACCATTTTGGTGTAGCGGCTGAGATAAGGCATTGACCCGATTATTTACGTTATCAATATACAAAATCGGTTTACTCTTTTACGTTGGACCATTTATTTTGCCAGAAACTCATAAATATTTTAATGATATGTTTATTGCTATACAACGGGGTATATTATCAATTTATATCATTCTAACATCCCTCCCTGTGAACCATGGACCTTGTCGCTGGTGGGAAGTCTTGCGTGGTTCAGCGATACAGACAACCGTACTGTACGTACAACCACAGCAGAGGGGTATCTGTAGGGACGCCAGACCAGCGTGTGGTTCCTGAAGAGGAGCAGCAGCCTTTTAAATAGTCGAAGGGGCTAAAAACTGGATGATTGACTGATAGGGCCTTGTAGCATCAACCAAAACGACCTTGCTTTGCTGGTACAGCAAACAGCTGAAATCAAGGGGAAACTACAGCCATAATTTTTCCCGAGGGCATGCAGTGTGGTTAAATTGGTTAAATGATGATAGCGTCCTCTTGGGTAAAATATTACATGTATGACAGTCCCCCAGTCGGGTCTCCGGGTAGGGATTACTGAGGAGGACGTCATTATCGGAAAAAAGAAACCGGCGTTCTGCGGATCGGGGCGTGGAATGTCAGATCTCTTAATCGGACAGGTTGGTTAAAAACTTTAAAAAGGGAAATGGATAGGTTAAAGTTAGATATAGTGGCAGCTCGGCTGCAGCTGGAAAAAGACTTCTGGTCAGGTGAATATAGGTTATAAACCAAGAATTAAATAGGAGTAGTGCAATAGTAGGTTTAATAATGAATAAGAAAATAGGAGCGCCGATAAACTACTACGAACAGCATAGTGCACACATTATTGTAGCCAAGATAGACTCGAAACCCACGTCTGTCACAGTAGTACAAATTTATATGCCAACTAGCTCCGCAGATGATGAAGAGCTTGAAGAAATGTATGATGCGATAGAAGAAATAATTCAGATTATGAAGGGAGCCGAAAATTTAATAGTAATGGGGTACTGGAATTAGACAGTGGGAAAAGGAAGAGAACGAAAAGTAGTAGGTGGGTATGGAGTGGGGATACGAAATGAAAGAGGAAGCCGTCTGGTAGAATTTTGCGCCGAGCATAACTTCCTCATAGGTAACACTTGCTTTAAGAAACGTGAAAGACTAGTGTATACGTGGAAGAGGCCTGGAAATACTGGAAGGTTTCAGATAGATAACATGATGGTAAGACAGAGTTTTAGGAACAAGGTTTTAAACTGTAAGAATTTCCCAGGGGCAGATGTGGACACTGACCACAATTTATTGGTTTTTAACTATAGATTAAGACTGAAGAAACTGCAAAGAGGTAAGAATTTAAAGAGGTGGGACCTGGATAAAACCTGGATTAACTGAAAGAACCAGAGGTTCTAGAAAGTTTCTGAGTGAGCATTGGGAAACGACTGACAAAAACGGGGGAAAGAAAGGCAGTAGAAGTGCAATGGATAGCTTTGAGCGATGAAATAATCAGGGCAGCGGAGGATTAAGTAGGTAAAAAGAAAGGCGCTAGTAGGAATTTTTGTGTAACAGAAGAGATATTGATTTTAACTGATGAAAGGAGAAAATATAAAAATACAATAAATGATGCAGGAGAAACAGAATACAAACATCTCAAAAATTAATTTTTCAAATGACTCTAAGCACTATGAGACATAATATCTGAGGTCATCAGTCCCCTGGACTTAGAACTACGTAAACCTAACTAACCTAAGGACATCACACACTTCCATGTCCGATGCAGGATTCGAACCTGCGACAATATCAGCCGCGTGGATCCGGACTGAAGCGCCTCAAAAATGAGATCGACAGGAAATGTAATGGAGGGGCAGAGGACAAATGTAAGGATGTGGAGACATATACCACCAGGGATAAGACAGATGCCGTCAACGGGAAAGTAAATGAGACCTTTGGTGAAATGAGAACCACCTGTATGAATATCAAGAACTCAGATGGGAAACCAGTTCTAAGTAAAGAAGGGAAAGCAGAAAGGTCGAAGAAGTATATGTAGGGTTTGTAAAACGGTGATGTACTTGAAGGCAACTTTATGGAAATGGAAGAGGACGTAGATGAAGATGAATTGCGATATACACTCCTGGAAATGGAAAAAAGAACACATTGACACCGGTGTGTCAGACCCACCATACTTGCTCCGGACACTGCGAGAGGGCTGTACAAGCAATGATCACACGCACGGCACAGCGGACACACCAGGAACCGCGGTGTTGGCCGTCGAATGGCGCTAGCTGCGCAGCATTTGTGCACCGCCGCCGTCAGTGTCAGCCAGTTTGCCGTGGCATACGGAGCTCCATCGCAGTCTTTAACACTGGTAGCATGCCGCGACAGCGTGGACGTGAACCGTATGTGCAGTTGACGGACTTTGAGCGAGGGCGTATAGTGGGCATGCGGGAGGCCGGGTGGACGTACCGCCGAATTGCTCAACACGTGGGGCGTGAGGTCTCCACAATACATCGATGTTGTCGCCAGTGGTCGGCGGAAGGTGCACGTGCCCGTCGACCTGGGACCGGACCGCAGCGACGCACGGATGCACGCCAAGACCGTAGGATTCTACGCAGTGCCGTAGGGGACCGCACCGCCACTTCCCAGCAAATTAGGGACACTGTTGCTCCTGGGGTATCGGCGAGGACTATTCGCAACCGTCTCCATGAAGCTGGGCTACGGTCCCGCACACCGTTAGGCCGTCTTCCGCTCACGCCCCAACATCGTGCAGCCGCCTCCAGTGGTGTCGCGACAGGCGTGAATGGAGGGACGAATGGAGACGTGTCGTCTTCAGCGATGAGAGTCGCTTCTGCCTTGGTGCCAATGATGGTCGTATGCGTGTTTGGCGCCGTGCAGATGAGCGCCACAATCAGGACTGCATACGACCGAGGCACACAGGGCCAACACCCGGCATCATGGTGTGCGGAGCGATCTCCTACACTGGCCGTACACCACTGATGATCGTCGAGGGGACACTGAATAGTGCACGGTACATCCAAACCGTCATCGAACCCATCGTTCTACCATTCCTAGACCGGCAAGGGAACTTGCTGTTCCAACAAGACAATGCACGTCCGCATGTATCCCGTGCCACCCAACGTGCTCTAGAAGGTGTAAGTCAACTACCCTGGCCAGCAAGATCTCCGGATCTGTCCCCCATTGAGCATGTTTGGGACTGGATGAAGCGTCGTCTCACGCGGTCTGCACGTCCAGCACGAACGCTGGTCCAACTGAGGCGCCAGGTGGAAATGGCATGGCAAGCCGTTCCACAGGACTACATCCAGCATCTCTACGATCGTCTCCATGGGAGAATAGCAGCCTGCATTGCTGCGAAAGGTGGATATACACTGTACTAGTGCCGACATTGTGCATGCTCTGTTGCCTGTGTCTATGTGCCTGTGGTTCAGTCAGTGTGATCATGTGATGTATCTGACCCCAGGAATGTGTCAACAAAGTTTCCCCTTCCTGGGACAATGAATTCACGGTGTTCTTATTTCAATTTCCAGGAGTGTATGTTAGTACGCGAAGAATTTGACAGAGCACTGAATTCAAAATAAGGCTCCGGGAGCAGACAAATTCTATTATTGCTATTGATAGCCTCGGAAGCGCCGGCTATGAAAAAACTCTAGCATCTGGTGAGCAAGATGTATGAGACAGGCGAAATGCCCTCAGACTTCAAGAATAATATAATAATTCCAATCCAAAAGAAATCAGGTGTTGACAGACGTGAAAATTACCGAACTATCAGTTTAATAAGGCCCGGATGCAAAATACTAACACGAATTCTGTACAGACAAATGGCAAAACTGGTAGAGGCCGACCTCTGGGAAGATCAGTTTGGCTTTCGTAGGAATATTGGAAAACGCGAGGTAATACTGATTCTACGACTTATCTTAGGAGATAGATTAAGGAAAGGCAAGCCTACCTTTCTATCATCTGTAAACTCCGTGAAAGCTTTGGACAGTGTTGACTGGAACACCCTCTTTCAAATTCTGAAGGCGGCAGACGTAAAACACAGGGAGCAAAAGGCTATTAACAATTTTCCCAGGAACCAGGTGGCAGTTATTTAAGGGTCGAGGGGCATGAAAGGGAAGCAGTGGTTGGGAAGGGAGTGGGACAGGGTTGTAGACTCTCCCCGATGTTATTCAATCTGTGTATTGAGCAAGCAGTAAAGGAAACAAAGGAAATGTTCGGAGTATGTATTACAATCCATGGAGAAGAAATAAAAACTTTGAGGTCTGCCGATGACATTGTAATTCTGTCAGAGACAGCAAAGGACCTGAAAGAGCAGTTGAACGAAATGGACAGCGTATTGAAAGGAGGATATAAGATGAACATCAACAAAAACAAAACGAGGAGAATAGAATGTAGTCGAATTAAATCAGGTGATGCTGAGGCAATTAGATTATAAAATGAGACACTTAAAGTAGTATACGAGTTTTGTTATTTGGGGAAAAATACAGCTAATGATATTCGAGTTAGAGAGGAAAGCGTTTGTAGTATCGAGTATAGATTTTAGTGTCACGAAGTCTTTTCTGAAACTATTTGTATGGTATGTGGCCATATATGGAAGTGAAACATGGACAATAGATAGTTAAGACAAGTAGAGAATAGAAGCTTTCCAAATTTGATGCTGGTGAAGAATGCTGAAGATTAGATGGGTAGGTGACGTAACTAATGAGGAGGTACTGAACAGAATTTGGTAGAAGAAGAATTTATGGCACAACTTGAATAGAAGGAGAGATCGGTTTGTAGGACATATTTTGAGACATCAAGAGACCAACAATTTAGTTCTAGAGAGAAGTGTGGAGCGTAAAAATCGTAGAGGGAGACCAAGAGGTGAATACACTCAGGAGATTCAGAAGGATGTAGGCTGCAGTAGTTACTTGGAGATGAAGGAGCTTGCACAGGATAGAGTAGCATGGAGAGCTGCACCAGACCAGTGTTTGTAGTGAAGAAAGCAACAATATCAGTGTAAGTGAAATTTACCATGTAAACTTACAGTTAGGAACAGTGAATATGAAACGATGAAAGTAAACCGAAATAATTAAAGGAAGAAAGGCAGGTAAGTAAAATGTTGCTATATATTGGGGTAGTGAATTTGAGAGAGTATTTGGCAGCGCTGTGGAACAGTAAGAGGGCGTGCAATCGTACGACAAGTCAATCGGAATTGCTAAATTTAACACTGGTATTTAATATGTTTATTGAAGATTCAGGGAGGTATGCAATGGGCTCTCTCGGTGGAGGAGTTGCCTATCAGGGAAAAAAAGTCATCACGACAATGTTATTCAAAAACATAACAGTGCTCTAAGTTGACGGGAATTGAGTCTTGTGCTTAGTGATATGGAATTTGCGTAGACATGGAACTGTAATATTGCACACAAAAAAATTAATAGTTTACTCAGCAGGCGGTAGCGCTAGATTGCTTTAGACGAAAGAGTCTTGAAAATAAAAATGAGTTTAGTCTTGTTGGAAGCAGAACTGATAAAGAGAGAAGATGAAAGAAATATATAGCAACGATTGCGCAAGCCAAAAGGACAGTGAAAACAAAGAGCCCATTACATCCAGCAAGATAAACCTTCAGACAGTTATAGCTTAATTTTCTATTGCTGCGAAAGATGGACATTTTGGCCATCTTAAAATTTAACTGTTGGATCTGATTGGATTCTGGGGTTCATGAGACTACTGTAGATCCGAAGGATAGCTCCAGTAATGCGTAATCGCTGCCTGCAACAACTTAGGGAGGAAAATGTCTAGTAAACAACATAAAGCGTCAAGGAGGGAGAACAGTTATTCATATACGGGTATTACGACGTGATTTCATACTCCGTATTACACATGAAGTTATAGTAAAAGGAAAAAATTGCAAATGTAGGATTGGATACAAGACATACTGGAGAAAATCTGATAGATGACAGTACAAGATAATTACATCCAACAGGTTGTATGAACGAAACTGCAAGGAACAACGGTCCGGCACAAGACTTTAATCGGTCAGGAAGCTTCTTATAAGCGCAAACGTCGCTGCAGAGTGAAAATTATTCTGGATACAAAGAACAATATTATCACACTCTCTAAATTCACAGGTTCTTCCTACGTTAGATAGCACTGTACGTTCTATAATCAAAATATATGCCAGAAAAGTGAAAGGAGAAAAAGAGGAAATTATGAATATGTCGTTCAGCACACCAAAGTAGAACAGAAAATCAACTATCAGGAAGGTAATAGACTCATCTCTCTATGTTGTAGAGGTGTCATATGTCATATATAGCCGGAGTGAACCGTGTGTGGATGACCTGTATCCGAGTGTCACAATAATAGTGACAATCACAACGTCCTATTAAACATCCCTATAGAAAATCATTAACATGCTAGAAGAGCTCGTGTATCGAATATATGAGCAGGTACATATTCCGGTACATATACGTAGCCCTAATGAGAGTCTGAAAATATAAATGAAGAAGCTATGTTGTTCTAAAATGTAAGACATTCACTCCTTTCCATTATTAGGTAGACTGGCGGATAAGCAGAAACTTTAAGTACTCTGAAATCCGTTTATGTAATATTATTACGTACTGCCTGTCCTTCTCGATGTGAAGGCCTAAACATATTCTTCAAAATTTCCTTTACTCCCATCACAAATGCCGTAGATCTTACCAGCATCCTAGAATATGCCGTATAAAGGCCTTGTAATTTTCTGCTGAAGGACACTTTCGCAATCTCCCATCAACATATTCCTATCGATATGTCGAAGCAAGCACCAAAGCTGATAAGCTGATATGAAAGGCCTACCGGGTGGTAATAATTAAAGAGCATCTATTCTTGGAGTCCCACTGTGGGCTGTAATTATCGTATGGCAGCTAAACATAGTAGATATACTAATGCGATAAGGCAGATCAGATTTACAATGGAAAACAAATCAGTTTCAGTTGTGGCCAACAGGTGCAAATCTGGCGCTTTACTCTGTATGACGGAGTGACAACCACGCTGTCAGTTGACAAACCATAACGTTTGTGAATGGCTATCGAGAAGAAAGAACGTACGCTGATAGTGGAACTGTTTTAGGTAAATGGCAGCAATTACAATACTTTGAGAGTATCGCCGATGAGAGGAGGGGTTCAATGTCATTTCATAATTTAAAGATGATGGTATTAAATTCGAAAACACGGGTGAGCTTGGCGTGACACCTGGAAGAGGAAGGCGTCTTTTGTTTTTCTTTTTGGTCAGCCGTCTTATGACTGGTTTGATGCGACCCACCGCGAAATCCTCTCCTGTGCTAACCTCTTCATCTCAGAGCAGCACTTGCAACCTGCGTCCCTGATGTCTTAAAGTATGTTCTATCCTGTCCCTTCTCCTTATCAATGTTTTCCACTTATATCTTTCCTCTACAATTCTGCACAGAACTTTATCATTCCTTACCTTATCAGTTCACCTTATTTTCAACATTCGTCTATAGAAACACAACTTAAATGCTTCGATTCTCTTCTGTTCCCATTTTTCCCACAGTCCATGTTTCACTAACATACTATGCTGTACTCCAGATGTACACTCTCAGAAACTTCTTCCTCATATTAAGGCCTACGTTTGATATTAGTAGACTTCTCTTGGTCCGTCAATGGTTATTTAACGCGTAGGTAGAAGAATTCCTTAATTTCACCTACTTCGTGACCATCAGTTGTGATATTAAGTTCCTCGCTGTTTTCATTTTTGCTACACTTCATTACTTTCTTCTTTCTTCGATTTGCTCGCAATCCACATTTCGTACTCATTAGGTTCTTCACTCCATTTAGCATATCAGGTAATTCTTCTTCACTTTCATTTAGGACACCAATGTCATCATCGAATTGTATCATTTACATCCCTTCACGTTGAATTTTCATTCTGCTCCAGAACCTTTCTCTTACTTCAGTCATTGCTTCATTGACTACAAGCTTGTTAATCTGAGGGCTTCTTTCGTGGTCGTCCACTCTTGTCTTTGGCTCTTTTACATAATATATACTACCAGTCCGTCCCTATAACTTACCCCAATTTTTCTTTGAGTTTCGAACATCTTGCACCATTTTACATTGTCGGATACTTCCTCCAGGTTGACAAAATCCATGAACGTGACTTGTTCTTTCTTTAGCCTTTCTTCCATTGTTGTTGTTGTGATCTTCAGTCCAGAGACTGATGTGATGCAGCTCTCCATGCTACTCTATCCTGTGCAAGCTTCTTCATCTCCCAGTACCTACTGCAACCTACATCCTTCTGAATCTGTTTAGTGTACTCATCTCTTGATCTCCCTCTACGATTTTTACCCTACAAACTGCCCTCCAATACCAAGTTGGTGATCCCTTGATGCCTCAGAATATGCCCTACCAGCCGATCCCTTCTTCTAATCAAGTTGTGCCACTAATTTCTCTTCTCTCCAATTCCATTCAAAACCTCCTCATTAGTTAAGTGATCTACCCATCCAATATTCAGCATTCTTCTGTAGCACCTGATTTCGAAAGTTTCTATTTTCTTCTCGCCCAAACTATTTATCGTCCATGTTTCACTTCCATACATGGCTACACTCCACACAAATACTTTCAGAAACGACTTTCTGACCATTAAATCTAAACTCGATGTTCACAAGTTTCTCTTCTTCAGGAACGCTTTCCTTGCCATTGCCAGTCTACGTTTTATATCCTCTCTACTTCGGCCATCATCAGTTATTTTGCTCCCCAAATAGCATAACTCCATTACTACTTTAAGTATCTCATTTCCCAATCTAATTCCGGCAGCATCACCCTATTTCATAACGACTACTTTCCATTATCCTCGTTTTGCTTTTGTTGACGTTCGTCTTATATCCTCCTTTCAAGACATTGTCCATTCCGTTCAACTGCTCTTCCAGGTCCTTTGCTGTCTCTGACAGAATTACAATGTCATCGGCGAACCTCAATGTTTTAATTTCTTCTCCGTATTCTCCGTAATTTTCCTTTGTTTCCATTACTGCTTGCTCAATATACAGATTGAATAACACCGAGGGTAGGCTGCAACCCTGTCTCACTCCCTTCCCAACCACTGCTTCCCTTTCATGCCCCTCGACTCTTATAACTGCCATCTGCTTTCTGTACAAATTGTAAATAGGCTTTCGCTCCCTGTATTTTACCCCTGCCACCTTCAGAATTTGAAAGAGAGTATTCCACTCAACATAGTCAAAAGCTTTCTCCAAGTCTAAAAATGCTAGAAACGTAGGTTTGTCTTTCCCAAATCCATTTTCTAAGATAAGTCGTCAGTATTGCCTCACGTGTTCCATCATTTCTGCGGAATCCAAACTGATCTTCCCTGAGATCGGCTTCTACCAGTTATTCCATTCGTCTGTAAAGAATTCGTGTTAGTATTTTGCATTCGTGGCTTATTAAACTGATAGTTCGGTAATTTTCACATCTGCTTTCTTTGGGATTGTAATTATCATATTCTTCTTGAAGTCTGAGGGTATTTCGCCTGTCTCATACATCTTGCTCACTAAACAGTAGAGTTTTGTTAGGCCTGGCTCTCCCAAGGCTGTCATTATTTCTAACTGGATGTTGCCTACTCCCGGGGCCTTGTTTCGATTTAGATCTTTCAGTGCTCTGTCAAACTCTTCACGCAGTATCATATCTCCCATTTCATCTTCATCTATATTCTCTTCCATTTCTATAATATTGTCAACAAGAACATCACCCTTGTATAGACCCTCCACATACTCCATCTACCTTTCTGCTTTCCCTTCTTAGCTTAGTAATGAGTTTCCTTCTGTGCTCTTGATATTCATGCAAGTCGTCCTCTGTTCTCCAAAGGTCTCTTTAATTCTCCTGTAGGCAGTATCTCTCTTACCCTTAGTGATATGTGCCTCTACATCCTTACATTTGTCCTCTAGCCGTCCCTGCTTACCCATTTGGCGCTTCCTGTCGATCTCATTTCTTAGACGTTTGTATTCCTTTTAGCCTGCTTCAATTACTGCATTTTTGTATTTTCTCCTGTCCCCAATTAAATTCAATATCTCTTCTGTTACCCAAGGATTTCTATTAGCCCTCGTCTTTTTACCTACTTGATCCTCTGCTACCTTCACTATTTCATCTCTCAAAGCTACCCATACTTCTTCTACTGTATTTCTTTCCTCCGTTCTTGTCAATCGTTCCCTAATGCTTCCCATGAAGCTCTCTACAACCTCTGGTTCTTTCAGTGTATCCAGGTCCCATCTCCTCAATTTCACACCTTTTTGCATTTTCTTCAGTTCTAATCTACAGTTCATAACCAACAGATTGTGGGCAGAGTCCACATCAGCCCCTGGAAATGTCTTACAATTTAAAACCTGGTTCCTGAATCTCTGTCTTACCGTTATATAATCTATCTGAGACCTTCCAGTATCTCCAGGCTTCTTCGATGTATACAACCTTCTTTTATGATTCTTGAACCAAGTGTTAGCTATGATTAAGTTATGCTCTGTGCAAAATTCTACCAGGTGGCTTCCTCTTTCATTCCTTACTCCCATTCCATATTCACCTACTACCTTTCCTTCTCTTCCTTTTCCTACTATCGATTTCCAGTCACCCATGACTATTATATTTTCGTCTCCCTTCACTATCTGAATAATTCTTTTATCTCATCATACATTTCATCAATCTCTTCGTCACCTGCGGAGCTAGTTGGCATATAAACTTGTACTATTGTGGCAGGTGTGGGCTACTTATCTATCTTGGACAGAATAATGCGTTCACTGTGCTGTTTGTTGTAGTTTACCCGAATTCCTATTTTCCTATTCATTATTAAACCTACTCCTGCATTACCCCTATTTGGTTTTGTATTTATAACACTGTATTCACCTGACCAGAAGTCTTATTACTCCTGCCACCGAACTTCATTAACTCCCACTATATCTAACTTTAACCGATCCACTTCCCTTTTGAAATTTTCTAACCTACCTGCCTGATTAAGGGATCTGACATTCGACGCTCCAATCCGTAGAACGCCAGTTTTCTTTCTCCTGATAACGACGTCCTCCTGAGTAGTCCCCGCCCGGAGATCCAAACGGGGGACTTTTTTACCTGTTTTATCCAACAGGACGCCATCATCATTTATCCATACAGTAAAGGTGCATGCCCTCGGGAAAAAATTACGGCAGTAGTTTCCCCTTGCTTTCAGCCGTTCTCAGTACCAGCACAGCAAGGCCGTTTTGGTTAGTGTTACAAGGCCAGATCAGTCAATAATCCAGACTGTTGCACTTGCAACTACTGAAAAGGTGCTGCTCCTCTTCCTTCTATTATCAACCGCAAAGTCGGAACTGCCTCTTACATATCTTTACCTTTTCTAAAGCCAAAGTCATAGTCATACAGAATATCCTCAGTTTCCTTTTCCATTATTCTCTATATTATTGTCGTCAGCAACTTGGATGCATAAGCTGTTAAACCGATTTTGGGAGAATTCTCGCACTTGTCAGCCCTTGCATTAATCGGAAATGTGTGGATAATATTTTTCCGAAAGTCAGATGGTATGTCGCCAGACACATACATTATGCTCACGAACTTGATTAGTCGTTTAATTTCACTTCCACAACGATTTTAGAAATTTTAATGGAATGTTATCTATCTCTTCGGTCTTCCGAGTTCGATTCTCGGTCCAGCACTCAGTTTTAATCTGCCAGGAACTTTCATATCCCCTCTGCCTTATTTGATCTTAAGCACACCAAAACTGTTTTACTTTCTGATTCCAATACTGAATCCCCTGTCACTTGTAAATGGACTCCAGTTTCTTTTTGTATCACATCAGACACATCTTCCCCCTCATAGGCCTTCAACCTATCGGCTCTCTCCTCTGCATTTAACAGTGGAATTCCCGTTGCATTCTTAATGTTACCACCTTTGCTTTTAATGTCACCGATGGCTGTTTTGACTTCCCTGTATGCTGAGTCTGTCCTAAGAATTCATTTCTCTTTCGATTTCTTCACATTTTTGATGCATCCGTTTCGTCTTATCTTCACTGCACTTCCTTTTTATTTCATTCCTTAGCGACTTTTATTTCTGTATTCGCTAGTTTCCGCGGAAAATTTTTGTACTTCCTCCTTTCATCGATCAACTAAAGTATTTGTTGTGTCACCCATGGTTTCTTCAGTTACCTTCTTTGTAAACATATTTTTCTTTCCAACTTCTGTGATGGCCATTTTTAGACATGTCCATTACTCTTCAACTTTAATGCCTTCTGAGCTATTCGTCACTGCTGTATCTATAGCCTTAGAGAACTTCAAGAGAACCTTGTCATTCCTTAGTACTTCCGTATTCCACTTCCTGACTAACATCTTAAACTTTAGCCTACTCTTCATCACCACTCTATTCCGATCTGAGTCTATATCTGCTACTGGGTACGCCTTACAATCCAGTACCTGATTTAGAAATCTCTGTCTGACTATCAGGTAATTTAATTGAAATCACTCGGCCTTTTCCAAGTTTACCTCCTCCTCTTGTGATTCTTGAACAGTGTGTTCGCTATTAATAGCTGAAATTTATTACAGAATTCAGTCAGTCTTTCTCCTCTCTCATTCTTTTTACCAAGTCCATATTCTCCCGTAACTTTTTCTTCTCCTCCTTCCCCTCAAACTGCATTCCATTCCCCTATGACTATTAGATTTTCATCTCGCTTAACGTACTGTAGTACCCTTCCGATATCTTCATATACTCTATCTCTTCATCTTCAGCTTGCGACCTCGTCGTGTATACCTGAACTATAGTTATAGGTGTTATTTTGCTGTCGATTCTCATAAGAACATTCCTATCCCTAAATTCATCACAGCAACACACTCTCTTCCCTACCGTCCTATTCGTAAGGAATCCTATCCCGTTATACCGATTTTTGCTGCTGTCGATATTACGTTATACTGATCTTACCACAAATCCTTCTCTTCTTTACATTTCACTTCACTGACGGCTACTTTATCTAGGTTAAGACTTTGCATTTGTCTTTTAGATTTTATAGTTTCCCTACCACGTTCAATGTTCCGACATTCCACACCCGACTCGTAGAACGTTATCCAGTCGTTGATTATTCAATCTTTTTCTCATGGTAACCTCCTTACTTGACATTGTCCTCCGGGTGATCCGAATGGGGGACTATTCCGGAATCATTTGCCAATGGAGAGATCATCATGACGTACCTTCAGTTACAACCCGCATATCCTGTGGATACACGTTACGTGTGTTTAAGGCATCCTATACCGGTGTTACTGCTCGTGCAGCGTGACGAAAATTTTGCATGCTATGGTCAACAGAGCGGAAAGTATTGCGGTCTACTTTACATTGGTACCCTTTCAAGATCTAGACGGTGCAGCAACTGAAACTTCTTGATCCGCAGCAAAGGTCTGAATTTACTCTTCGACTTCTGGATCCGATCGGACTAGATGAGATGTGGTCAGGTAATAATATATGGAGAGACGAGGCACATTTTACATTACAGGGTGTAGAGAATACACAAAACTGCCTAATAAATATGTGGTGCTATTACACCGCGTGTTGTTCACGAAGATTCATTGGAATCGTCGTATGTGAGTGTGTGGTGTGGATTCACGAGCACCTTTATTCTCTGTCCGATCTTCTTTGAATAGAATACATCCAGGGGGCCTGTCAGGTGTTCAGTGACATCTGCACGTTGTCAGGACCTTCTTGTACTGCATGGTACTCCTGTTTAGAAATAGCGCACGTGTGTGGAAAGCACTGTTCTCATGCAAGATGGGGCAACACCTCATTTCACTCGCCTATTGAAAGACCTCCGTAATGCATCCTTTCACGAACGCGTTATGTCCAGGTGGTTTTCAGATGTGTGGCCTACAAGAGCACCTTATATGAAGGAAAGAGACTTTTGTCTTTGTGCGTATCAAAAAAGAACGCGTTTACCAGGGACACGTTCGGTCACTCCCGTAACTGAAGGTAGTTGTAAAGAAATACGTCGTTCACATTCCTCCGGAACTGCTGTAAGCAACCCACGTCGTTTTATGGGTACAGCATCTCGGTGATGCCTCTGGTGCTCATACTGAACACGTTTT
Source organism: Schistocerca cancellata (assembly GCF_023864275.1). NCBI lineage: Eukaryota > Metazoa > Arthropoda > Insecta > Orthoptera > Acrididae > Schistocerca > Schistocerca cancellata. The sequence goes on from NC_064626.1 coordinate 581,246,164, forward strand.
GCAAGCGGCTATTAATAATAATATGAATACCATGTCTATCTTACTTGTTTGTCCTTTTCTGCTCACGTGACATTCATAACCCATTACGTAAGGATACATTTCTAAACGTCTTCGTTGGGTACACAGCCCAAGATTTGCATCTCGTGACCGAAGCTATTTTTTTTTATTTTTTTTTTATTTGCCATCGGAAATCGGCTTGGCACTAACGCATTACAATATCTAGCAAGTTTCGCTGCCATACGATACTTACGTCTCTGTGAATATGTGTTCTTTAGTTATGACCACCAGGCGCTTAATATTCCTAGTTGTGTGTCATAAGATAATTACATCCCAAGCTCGACCTCTGTGAGTATAACTTTCCGATTCCTTATGTCGATATTGCAGTGCCTGTAATTTTCAGAAATACGATGCAGTGCTCCTTCGAAGATGCATGCATGTCCGACGGAACAGGTACCGTAGCGACTACCGTCGTTATGAAATACATGAAATGTATCTGCAGTTGCGCATATAGACAACAATCAGTTGTATAACAGAACGACGGCAGCGAAAATTTGTACGGCGCCAGGACTCGGATCTGGATTTCTGCTTATCGTGAGCAGTCGCCTTCCCATTTGGTCACCAGAGCACGACTCACAGTCAGGCCCAAACTTCCACATGGTGTCAACCAGGTGTCTACAACCTGCTCTCGTACTTCACACACAAGCGAGACACTTAAATTGAAAGTCGTTTGCAGAGTGTCGTCAGATAAATACTATAGTGAACTTCCTGTGTTGTTCAGAAATACGATGCAATGTTCCTTCGGACATGGATGCACTTAGTATCCTCATTTTCTTTAGTCTTAAAACACCTATACCACAGTACGAGATATACAGTACCAGTACCAGTACCAGATATATAGCAGCCGTTAGGAGAGGAATATTTTCTTTTCAGAGGAGATACGCCACAGTGTCACAGCTTAGTAGCCTCTCTTTCATACGCTAGATAAAACAGTGTCAAACTGAAGACTCACTATTGTAACCTGCCCACAAAAATTTACAAGAAAAAGACTATATTTAATAAAAATGGAACCAAAGCGTAACCTGTGTAGCAATTAAATTTAATGACAATAAAAGTGAGAATCGCAATCTGACTGAAAGTATAAGCTGTCACGAAAATGATGAAAAACAATTCAGTGCTAATGAAAATCTCAGTGATAATGAAAATTCAATTAAACCGAAATATCGGTCTTTGGCCCTGTGCAAATCAGAATTAAATTCTTACCTCATTGTAACTGCTAGTCAAATTTCTGCTCTTATTCTTGCGCACAGCTTGGAGGAACTGCATTGCAAATAATAATATTCCTTTTTTTTTTTAATTTAACTGAGACTTTTGTTTAAGGGAAGTGGAACTTCAATTAAATAAATTTTTTTTTGTAAAATTGCTTTTGAAATCAAAATTATTATTGGGGCACTTGTTGGAAATTAATTACAATAAATAAACTTTACATTATCTGATGATTACCTTAATTAACAATATACCTCATTCAGCATCTTGACCAGTGTTGCCGACAGACTACATCACACAACCGCACTGGGCTGCTACTACTGACCGACTGCTCTGCATGACGGCTACTAGCATACTGCTCTCAACGACAACTAACTGAGTACTGCCCGCAACTAGACAGAGCTACACACTCGCAACGACTGACTGACAGACTGAGAACCGCTCGCAACACTCGCGCGGTCAAGCGCATACTCTCTGGTCACAGATGCTACAATGCCTCGCCATCGCTGCTATGTTACATACGTGTTTCATAACCCTCCACTGGGGGGGCAAAAATTTGGCAGCGATGGTGAGTCATTTGGACTTGCCAAGCGCGGCAAAATTTTTCTTTAATTAACAAACTTCTACAACTTACAGAATATTTAGATGTAGTACATGAATTAAATGTTGTGCACACGCACTAAGTACAAAATATATCAGACAAAGACAAAATGTGAGTACAAAACATAGTAGCAAATCAGAAAAATGTATATACAAATTATTTGACAGATAACAAAGTGCACAGGCACTGAAAAAATTCTTTAGCATATTCAGAACAAATAAACAGACTGGCAAAAAATATTATGTTGACAAGTGACATGAGTGCACATGCACTGCAGTTGAGAACATATCAGTAAATGATGAAATGTATATACAATTAGTAACAAATGACATAAGTGCATACGCATTGAAGTATTGAATATACAGAATAGTACAAATCATATTGAAAAATGAGAAAAATGCACAGGCACTGAAGTTCAGTAGAAAACATATTAACACCTAACATAAGTGCACATGCACTGTAGTTCAGAACATATCATTAAAATAAAATACTAAAAAATTGTATATACAATATAAAAGACAAGAGTGCACATACTGTACTTGAGAACAAATCGAAAAAATGTCTTAGGTATTTTTGCAAGAAATAAACATAATGGCAAAAATCATATCGACAAGTGACATAACTGTACTCGCACTGGAGTTCAGCGAATCAAAGAAAAATGTATAACCCAAGAACATAAATAATGTTAGGAAAAAAATGATTTTCACTATGTGACAGAATTAGGATAGGAAAGGGAAGGATTGCATCATGGTTGTAGCACTTTAGATTGCACACAGCTGTTCTGAAAGTCCATATCTTTCCACAGAAGTACAACACCAAGTGACACAATTTGCAGTTCTTTTCCCATCAGAATTCATCAGTGTAGCCAAGACACTGAACTCTCGTAGTAATATTTCATGTTCTCATTTTGGCAGTACATTAGGTACACCAAACAGTGGGACCATAATAACGTCTTCATCGCTCATGGTGGTGGACAGCATGTCGTGTCAACACCACGCTTTTACAAGACACACCAACGTAGAAGTAGTGCAAACCCAAAGATAGTGCTCCATGATCACTAGGATAGACAGGACAAATGGACACTGCAGTAATTCAGGGTAGTTGGCTCATGAGGTGAAGGACATTAAGTCACATAATATTGACAATTACAGTTTTCATTTGGGGCATTCATAGCCCAGTGTTGAACATTTCTGTACCATGAATGTAGTATTACAGAAAATGTTCACAAAATTAAATTATTGGCATCATGGGTAATCGTATTACAATAAACAGTGGCAGTCCTTGGACGGTTACAAAGCATATTTAGTATGACAGAATAATGTTAATTATTGGCACTCAGTGGCCAGCAAGTATTGAATATTACAGAACATTACACTCATTCTTGGCACTCAGTGGCCAGCAAGTACTGAATAGTACAAAACATTACACTCATCATTGGCACTCAGTGGCCCAGCAAATATTGAATAGTACAAAACGATACACTAATTATTGGCACTTGGTGGCCAGCAAGTACTGAATAGTAAAAATATTACACTAATTATTGCCACTTGGCATAATACATTGAGTTATACAAATTATTGGCACTCATTGGCCAGTGACCAAAACATGAAAAGTCATAATTGAAAACAAGAGCTAATTCATTTAGTTACATTAATTATCGGCACTCAGTGGCCAGTTATTAAAACATGAAAAGTCATAATTGAAAACAGAAGCTAATTAATGGCATAATTATTATTCAGAAATCTCTTAATTTACTATTCGGGGGGTAATTATAAGAGAAAGCAAGAAGAGAAAAAGAAAGAAAAAATTAGTTCTGGGTTGTTACTGTAAATCAAAAATGTGTAACGTCATTCGTCATGAGTCAGCTGTAGCAAGGTTATGAAACAAGGCAGTATATGTGATCACATTTATAAATAATAGACACAAATGGGTAAAAAATGTAAGTGCTAGTACAGGTATAATAAGTAATAGGTTTAGTATGTATCATGAAAAACTTCTCCTGGAAAAAATACAAAATGGATTATTGACCTGAAAGAAGAAACGCACACTATGCTGAAAAGTAGTGAACTTCGAATTAACAAGTAGTGAAATGTGTATAAAATGTGTTCCATAGCTGTCCTTTCCAAAACTTTCCGTCATCCTACTATGCAATATAACACCTGCTGTCAAAACAAACTGCAACAAATACTTAAACAACTACGTAGTATAAATACATAACTTCAACATTATCCTCATCTGCAAAGAAAAAACTTCATTATCAATCACTTCATTATCCATATTATCATAACTTCATTATTATCATCACCTGTAAAGAAAAACTTCATTATCCATATTATCATATTCTTCATTATTATTCATCAGCATTCATTATCATCTGCAAAAAAAAATCACTTCATTACTCATTATACAACTATTCCTTATCTCTAGCATATTTCATCACTAAAACTAAGATGTGTAGTTCTGTCTGACAGCCTGCATCAATTGCTTCGTATTCTGAAAGAAAAAATTAGTTAAGACTGCTATTCTACGATGAGTATAGTATATTCTTGTTAATGCTTGTTAATCCTGATCCATTTACTCTTCCTCATAAAGTTATTGCATCTTCTATCGTTTATTCCGTAGGTGAAATTCCCATTTCTGTTGAATTTATTTCTTACACGCATCATTTCTTTCTGAAATTGATGAACAGAAATTAACGTCTTGCATTTAAATCATATACCCACTAAGTAATTACTGATTAACGGTAATATAATTAAGCATACAGCATAACATGACAGAAAACGTAATATGTCGAAAGCACAGACAGTGTTCAAAGGCAAAAAAAAAAATGTACACGGAATATCACAATGCAGCAGCAAAAAAAGAAAAACGTAAAATAGTCACGATGTTGAGACATCATAGGGCAAAAAATGTCAAAGTCAACGGGTGTGTTATACCTTAACTATTTCACAGTGCATATAGACAAAACTGGAATACAATCGTACATAAAAAAGTGGAAAATGTGCATGGTCTGATGTGTAACGACAAGAAAAGCGACCTGCTAACCTTACCTTGCCAGGCACTTGCCAAGAAAAAATGCGATAATCATTAGTAATTAGTCAAGTGAAATAATTGCATTAATAAATGACATCATAGTGTGTTGAATCATAAAGTGTTTTCATTCAATAAACGGTTTAATGTTTGAGATATGGTGGTTGCCTTTCGATTTTCTAGTTCTCAAAGTTTCGACGTGTACAACATTGGGGTGAGGGATGCTGCGAATCCGATATGGACCTGCGTATAGAAGTTCAAATTTACTGCACTTACCTTTTAATTTGCTGGATAAATAGTGTGTACGTACTAATATTTTCTGTCCAACGTGAAAGTCGCGGCGTGTACAAACCTATTTTTGCTGTCTTCTCCGGCGCTCTGCGGCACGTTTGATGTTGTTCAGCGCAATGTCAATTATTTCGTGGTGTCGTAAGCGACGAGATGTAGGAAAATTTATAAATTCTTTAATTTTGTTTGGTGGTTCAACGTTTTTCAGTATAACAGACGGAGATAGCATAGTGGATTCATTTGGAATGGAATTAATTACATCTTGGAATGAGAGTATGTGTGTATCCCAATCAATATGTCTTTTGTGGCAGTATATTCTACACAGTTTACCAATTTCTTTCATTAATCGTTCACAAGGGTTCGAAGAAGCGTGGTACTTGGATATATAGATCGGAGAAATGTTTCTGGCTCGTAACATGCGTGTCCATATGCTACTACGAAATTGAGATCCATTGTCGGAAATTACTTTCATCACATGCCCTACATGAAATAGAAAATGTTTTACAAATGCTTTCGAAACAGTTTTAGCAGTAGCTTTGCGTAACGGAGTGAAAGTAACAAATTTCGAAGTGAGCTCAACAGCGACAAAGATGTAGCAAAAACCTCTGTTAGTTCTCGGAATCGGACCAAAAATATCTACTGCGGCCATGTGTCTTAATTTAACAGGTACAATGGGATATAATGGAGGAATATGTGAAGTGGTGTCTGATTTAGCTTTCTGGCAAATTTTACAAGACGCTAAAACTCGTCGTATACGTTTCTCCATGTTGTTAAAATAACAGTTCTGTCTCAGTATAAGAAAACATTTTCGTGCTCCGTAATGTGCGTAACTTAAATGAGTGTACCAAATTAATTTGTTAACCAGTTCTTCAGGGATGCATAATAACCAATTGTTGCTGTCAGGATGAGAGCGGCGAAACAGAATGTTATTGCGTACAGTGTAATGGTTTCTAATGGTAACATTATTCCTATCTTGCCAAAGCTGTTTAATTTCTTTCCACACGTTGTCTTTACTTTGCTCTTGTGCTATGTCCTGTAATGACGACGAAATAAAGTTTTCAAATGCTACTTGCTGAATGTACATGACACTGAAATTTGTTTTGCAGAAGTTGGTCGCTACGTCTTGCTGATTGTTGCTGAGAGAACGCGATAGTGCGTCTGCTACTACATTTTGCGTACCGGGAATGTGAACCACTGTAAAATTAAATTCCTGTAAATAAAGTTTCCATCTACTTAATCTATCGTGTGTGAATTTAGCTGAAAGTAAAAATTGTATCGCTCTGTGGTCTGTATAGACGGTGGTATGTCTTCCGTAAAGAAAATGTCTAAATCTCGTAAAAGCCCATACAACACATAATGTTTCCAGTTCTGTAACGGAGTAATTTCGTTCAGCAGATGACAAAATGCGGCTTGCAAATGCGATGTTTTTAATTACGGTAGAACCATCTTCTTCAATTTCCTGAAAAATATGTACGCCTAAAGCTGTGTTGGAACTGTCGGTGGCAATGGAAAAATTTCTGGTAAGATCTGGGTGCGATAAAAGTGGTGCATTCAACAAAGCGTATTTCAAATAACATTTTCGTGGACAAGATTCTGTGTGTCAAAAGTATCGCTTACGTTACTGGAATATGCAATCTGTACTGTATTTAATCAAATTCTATCTGACGTGTTATTGAATGTACGCTGAAAATTGTGCTAATTATTTTTACGTTTGTCATGATAGTCACTTCTATACGGTACATTACGATAGAGATTGAAATACTGTTTTTTCTGTACGTAGTTATTTCCTCGTGGCTATGCATTACTATTTGTTGTAGCTGGGACTATACGTGCACGCGGCGAAACATTAAAGCTTGGTTGACCTTGTAGACTGCATTGTTGGTTACGTATGCTAAGCGGCTGACTTTCATGCTGTTGTGGAGAAAAATGTCTATTGTTACCAAAATGCGTTTACTGTTACTGATAATTTTACACATACTGATGATTAAAATTTTGTCAGTTATTAAAATTACGCTGGTAGTTGTGGAGTGCCTAATAAAAAATTGTCACTTTCGGTATAACTTGTCAAATCCGGTTTTCATTATTCATTCTTCTTAATTCTAAATAGAGCAATAGTTAAAGAGCGGTTTTGATAGATATAAAGGATAGTAGAAGAGAAGGCAGCAGTGCAGAAAACTAAAGATGAAACAGCACTACTACAGCTCGGGGCCCTATGCTCGCTACGGCACATATTCATTAAAGTGTAATGAATCCCCTGAGGTCTATTACGCACTGCAAATACTTTTCAGCTTTTGCCTTACAGGCAATGCCGGTAAAAATTCAGAAATAAATTGTTGTATTCTTGCTAATTCAAGTTTCCTCATTACAGGCAATGCTGATAAAAATGCAATAGCAAATTGTCGCATCAGGTTCAAAGCTAGCTTCTCCATTACAGGTAATAGCGGTGAAGGTACAAAAATAAATTGTCGCATACAATTCAAAGCGTGTACCTGTACGCTGTCATTATTAAATTCTTTACATTTTCTGGCGGATAAAAATTGCTCGTAATCTACGTTCTCGTCATTGAATTTGAAAACACGTTCACGTTTGTGTGAGAATCTATTTGTCTGTGTCATTTCAGATTTTAAGTTACGTAGCTTTTCGGATTTTAATTCGCGTAGTCTCTGTAAATTGTTCACATTATACGCGTTGCGCGAGTCTGACAAATGCTCGCAACATGGCGGGTTCTGTGACGTATTGGTGACTGAAATAATTGTTAATTCTGTTACTGTAATACTTTCGTCAATTTGGTTATTGTGTCGTGCAAATTTCTCGTCAACTTCCGTATTCGGAGTGTGTGAAACTTCCACTGACTCTAAATTAAACACGTCGCGTATCTGTACTGTGTTTTTACGGCATTGTTCAGTGACTGTATTAATCTTGTCTTTATGTGATTCTGTTGTGCCTACGCGTGTACTACTCACTTCTTGTGCAACAGTGCCAACTTCTTTATTACTGTTTTTAGCACAAGCCTTAGTATCCTCACGTAATTGTTCTTTACTGTCCTGACATTGAACGGTAACAGCTGTAATCTCTTCCCTAACTTGTTTGTTCTGCTCATTAACGTTATCGTGTTTTTCTCTCGGCTGTTCAATACTTTCAGAAAATTGTTTGTTCCGTTCTCTAAATTGTTTGTTCTCTTCTTCCAGTCGTTTGTTCTGCTCATCAAGTTTTTCATTAAGTTGTTTATACTGTTCATTAAGTTGTTTGAAACCATCATCCATTATTTCCTTCCGCTGTTTATACTGTTCAACAATTTGTAGCAATATTGCCGTAATTTGACCCAATGTAACATTATCTACTCCATTATCTGTGCTATTTGATTGTGTACCTGGAATTGTCGCGCTTTGTGTGACCATTTGGTCATTCTGCAATTTACAAAAAGATCTGTCACTCGAACGTACATTGTCAGTCACTATTTCGGAATCAAATGAATCCGTCGTATTTTCGGTACACTGTCCATTCTTATTAGAAACATTTGTCTGTACGTTATTTGAATTTTCCAAACCGGGTGTGTTATACTGGGCAGCGCTCATTACAATAGAGCGTCCCGCGTCATCAATTGTCGTCAAATTAACAGACGAGACAATTGTGTTCGTTTGTTCATCATTAAGATAAAAGTCATCATTAGTGGTTGGAACGCATTGACTGTCAGTGAACGCAGAATTGTCATCATTACACTGTGTGTCACAAGTCCTATCGGTAAGGTTGTTTGAGTCGGTAATTTCATTCATAATACTTCGCGATACACTATTCACAGTCTTTCGCGGCATTTTCACAATAATCACAAATATTCACAAAACAAATAAGCACAAAATGCAAAAAGCAACAAACAAATACAACAGAGCAACGAATTGCCGTTGGCCTGTAGAAAGAAAGTCACAAGTTAATAAAAGCGTTGCGCCAAATCCTAATTATATCTAAGCAAATAAGAGCAGATATCTGACTGTTGTTCAAAAGACTCTCAACGAAACACGATCCTGGACTGGGTGTCGCCAAGTGTAACCTGCCCACAAAAATTTACAAGAAAAAGACTATATTTAATAAAAATGGAACCAAAGCGTAACCTGTGTAGCAATTAAATTTAATGACAATAAAAGTGAGAATCGCAATCTGACTGAAAGTATAAGCTGTCACGAAAATGATGAAAAACAATTCAGTGCTAATGAAAATCTCAGTGATAATGAAAATTCAATTAAACCGAAATATCGGTCTTTGGCCCTGTGCAAATCAGAATTAAATTCTTACCTCATTGTAACTGCTAGTCAAATTTCTGCTCTTATTCTTGCGCACAGCTTGGAGGAACTGCATTGCAAATAATAATATTCCTTTTTTTTTTAATTTAACTGAGACTTTTGTTTAAGGGAAGTGGAACTTCAATTAAATAAATTTTTTTTTGTAAAATTGCTTTTGAAATCAAAATTATTATTGGGGCACTTGTTGGAAATTAATTACAATAAATAAACTTTACATTATCTGATGATTACCTTAATTAACAATATACCTCATTCAGCATCTTGACCAGTGTTGCCGACAGACTACATCACACAACCGCACTGGGCTGCTACTACTGACCGACTGCTCTGCATGACGGCTACTAGCATACTGCTCTCAACGACAACTAACTGAGTACTGCCCGCAACTAGACAGAGCTACACACTCGCAACGACTGACTGACAGACTGAGAACCGCTCGCAACACTCGCGCGGTCAAGCGCATACTCTCTGGTCACAGATGCTACAATGCCTCGCCATCGCTGCTATGTTACATACGTGTTTCACTATGTCACTAACAGTGTCTTTTGGTAAACTTCCAGAAATAGTCAAGTCTAGCATTCAAGTTGCTTCTGTTATATCATGTAGCAGTTATTGATCAATTGTTATTGTCCGCCCCAGTAGCGGAGTGGTCATTGCGACGGAGTGTGATGTCATGGAGCCCGGGTTCGATTTCCGGTTGAGTCGGAGATTTTCTCCTTACAGGGAATGGATGTTGTGCGGTCCTAATCATCATCATCATCTCGTCCTCATCGACAGTCAAGTCGTCGAAGTGGCGTCAACTCAAAAGACTCGCACCAGGCGAACCGTCTACCCGACGGGAGGCCCTACTCACACATTTCATTTCATTAACTATTACTCGTTTGGGGCAATTATCTTTGCAGACATTGACACACAAGCAGAATCTGACATCTCTCATGAGCTAATACACTATGCCCACCTGCTTAATAGCGTGTTGGTTCACCTACTGAGAACTGTAAGGCAGTAAGATTGCGTGGAATCGATTCAATTGACCTTGATTAGTTTCCGGGAGTTGTGACGTCAAATGACTGCACAAAGTTCGCGCATTTCCCTTCAATCACGTACTGGTGTTCTGTGAGCGTGTAATCCTGCCAGATGACGACCCAAACGAGTTCTATAATGTTTAAAACATGCAAATTTTGTCGCTAAGATATCAACAGTTACCGTGCTGGATGATGACATAGCTTTTCGAGAAAATATCATGCATAAAGAGAAGTGGATGGCCAGCAATAATGTTCATGTAGTCCACAGTTGTCGTAGTATCTCAGGTTACTGTTATAGGTGAAACGGAAGCCCTGGTGAATGTCTCTCATGGTATGATACTCTTCTTACTGCCCTGCATCCATTCTGCGAGTGCATGTTTCGAGCAGACTTTCGCCGGGATGACGGCCTATCTATGCACGACCGTCTACCTTGTGCAACAACAAACGTTATTCATACGATCAAACGACACATTCCCATTGATGCATGTTCCAGTCTCCATGATCCTGTGCCCATTGGAGTCGTAACTAAAGATGTCATTCGGTCACCATGGACACATGAATCGCTGAGGTGCCACATATTCAACAATGTGTATTGATCGAAGAACTCAGAAACACTTGTGCCTGCACCGGCACTGTCCTCTGTCATCAGATCGGCCCCAGACCGCCGTCTGCCATGTTTTACAAAGTAGGCACGCCTTCGATTTGTGATGAGGCGTGCTCGTTCTAAATCTTTTCACCCACTGGTGGTTTCAGTGTCATTGAACCAGTTCCATAGAGCGTCTCGAGAGCAGCCGACCAGCTTCGCCGTTTACGAGATGCTCGTGCCCAGCCGCTGGGCTGAAAAACTTGCTCGTCATCAAATTCGCTAATGTTCATTGATTTCCTCAACTGCGGCCCGTATCGCCGCTGGGATGATTCTTAAATAGTTACCTCACGATATCACCATCCCTCAACGCTAACAGGTGGCATTCAATCTTTGGGACTGCAGTGGTCATAACCGGGATCATCAGTATATACTGTGTTATTTTAATGCGTTGCTCTCTGCGACCGAATATTACTGCTAAATCCTCTATGACGCATGCATATGGGTAGCGTTACGGCGCAGTCAGCGGTGGCACGCCAGTTGGGAATGACAGAGAAGAGACGGCTGTGAGAAGAGGTCATCCAATCGCACGCTGACTGACCCGGCTCCAAGACGACAAGGATGCAGCAGCGGCCCCTAGGAGAAGAGGACATAAACGCCACGCCCGACTTGTGGCAGCCTAGTTCGATAGCAGCTTCAGCGTTAACCTCTTCGTAGTGGACGAATCGTAGACCCTATCATTTGCAAGCTCTACGTAGCACAGATTTGTGTTTGTGTATTCTGAAGAAGACTGATTATTTTGTATGTCACCCTTTGCTTGCGACACATATCAAAGTCAAGTATTTGTGTTTGTTTTGTTGTAATTTATTTACTTAATCGTATGGATACTCCCCCCCCCCCCGGCCCACCCGTCGGGCAAACCGTTCGCCGAGTGCCGGTCTTTCAATTTGAAGCCACTTCGGCGACCTGCAGTCGATGATGATGATAGGATGATGATGGCAGCACAACACCCAGTCCCCGGGCGGAGAAAATTCCCCGACCCAGCCGGGAATCGAACCCTGACCCAGAGGATCGACAATCCGTCACGCTGACCATTCAGCTACCGGGGGCGGACTTTGTTGTAATGAAACTCATTAATACGAGTTGTTTGATTGTTCGTCTAGCGAACCAAGTGTGCAGGATTCCTAGACGTAACAAATACTTTTGCGTCGAATGTTTCAGTGGAGTGAAAACAAGACTCCCTAGAAATTACAAACAGATTTTTTTCTAAAGTTTCATAGGCAAACGGAGAGTGGGAAATGGACGAACATGAGTTATCGAAGTGACCAGCACGAGATCTGGTTTTGCAAAAATAAAAAATAAAAAGAATGGTTTAGTTGCTTCAGCTATGGTCTACTTGGGCAGAAGAATTGCTGATCCAGTGAAGGTGACGTTGAGGAGATTTCGATCTTTGGACTCTTCTTTAATTCTGGATGACACTGACGTAAACCCACTGTTGTATGGTTGCGCCATTTTAGAAGTCGTCGAACAGTATATGCGTTTGAGAGACCTTCACCGTTTGACGTTGAGCAGTACTTCAGAACGGAAAGACCTCCTACAGCTGAAGTCAAACTGCTGTTTCACGATGATAACAGTGAGCATGAAGGTCGACCATCTGAAGATCTGAGACAAGTTATCAGAATACCATTTCTAGTCGCATTAGAAACTGATGCAGTTTTTCAATCATGGTGTAACAACGAATTAAATGTGAAATCCCAGCGTAAATTGAAACTTCTCTGCTATCATCTGCATATCCTTCATAATAATCGAGTACCGGCCGACATATAAGTATATTATATTACACGCTTTGTAAAGAAAACTTGAATAAAATTAAAAATGATAAAAAGCAGTTAAGTCTTTAGTAAAAGGATTTGCCTAAAAGTGGTAAGACAGATTTAGTGGCAAGATGGCCCAGTCCATAGGGCATCAAAACCTGAACACATCAAGCGTGAAAACATTAACAAAGTGTACAGGGCTATTACAAATGATTGAAGCGATTCCATAAATTCACTGTAGCTCCATGCATTGACATATGGTCACGACACACTACAGATACGTAGAAAAACTCATAAGTTTTGTTCGGCTGAAACCGCACTTCAGGTTTCTGCCGCCAGAGCGCTCGAGAGCGCAGTGAGACAAAATGGCGACAGAAGCCGAGAAAGCGTATGTCGTGCTTGAAATGCACTCACATCAGTCAGTCATAACAGTGCAACGACACTTCAGGACGAAGTTCAACAAAGATCCACCAACTGCTAACTCCATTCGGCGATGGTATGCGCAGTCTAAAGCTTCTGTATGCCTCTGTAAGGGGAAATCAACGGGTCGGCCTGCAGTGAGCGAAGAAACGGTTGAACGCGTGCGGGCAAGTTTCACGCGTAGCCGGCGGAAGTCGACGAATAAAGCAAGCAGGGAGCTAAACGTACCACAGCCGACGGTTTGGAAAATCTTACGGAAAAGGCTACAGCAGAAGCCTTACCATTTACAATTGCTACAAGCCCTGACACCCGATGACAAAGTCAAACGCTTTGAATTTTCGGCGCGGTTGCAACAGCTCATGGAAGAGGATGCGTTCAGTGCGAAACTTGTTTTCAGTGATGAAGCAACATTTTTTCTTAATGGTGAAGAGAACAGACACAATGTGCGAATCTGGGCGGTAGAGAATCCTCACGCATTCGTGCTGAAAATTCGCAATTCACCAAAAGTTAACGTATATTGTGCAATCTCACGGTTTAAAGTTTGCGGCCCCTTTTTCTTCTGCGAAAAAAACGTTACGGGACACGTGTATCTGGACATGCTGGAAAATTTGTTCATTCCACAACTGGACACCGACAGCGCCGGCTTCATCTTTCAACAGGATGGTGCTCCACCGCACTTCCATCATGATGTTCGGCATTTCTTAAACAGGAGATTGGAAAACCGATGGATCGGTCGTGGTGGAGATCATGATCAGCAATTCATGTCATGGCCTCCACGCTCTCCCGACTTAACCCCATGCGATTTCTTTCTGTGGGGTTATGTGAAAGATTCAGTGTTTAAACCTCCTCTACTAAGAAACGTGCCAGAACTGCGAGCTCGCATCAACGATGCTTTCGAACTGATGATGATGATGAGCGTTTGGCGTCATTGGCCGGGAGGCCCCGCGCGGGGCAGGTCCGGCCGCCTTGGCGCAGGTCTTATTACATTCGGCGCCACATTGGGCGACCTGCACGCCGGATGGGGATGAAATGATGATGAACACAACACAACACCCAGTCCCTGAGCGGAGAAAATCTCCGACCCAGCCGGGAATCGAACCCGGGCCCGGAGGACGGCAATCCGTCACGCTGACCACTCAGCTACTGGTGCGGACGCTTTCGAACTCATTGATGGGGACATGCAGCACCGAGTGTGGGAGGAACTTGATTATCGGCTTGATGTCTGCCGAATCACTAAAGGGGCACATATCGAACATTTGTGAATGCCTAAAAAAACTTTGAGTTTTTGTGTGTGTGTACAAAGCATTGTGAAAATATCTCAAATAATAAAGTTATTGTAGAGCTGTGAAATCGCTTCAGTCATTTGTAATAACCCTGTACTGAACTGTGAAAAAAAAGAACCCAAAATCCAAAAAGTGAACGGTCCAAGCCCAAGCTGTGCTACATAGGGCGAATTTTTACTAACAACAGCATTTTGGTTATAGGGTCACGGTGTTGGGCTTTGTGTATACATTCACAAAATTATGGGTAGTACGTCCTGTCATTGACGTGTGTGGTAACTGTGTTGTAGTGTAACGCCCGTTCGCAGCAGTGAGGTGTAAGGAAGGGACCTCTTGGCGTAGGTACCTCCTATTCGTCCTACACAAGTAGCACATGTTATGATTCTTATGATTCTGGCGTTCCGTTTTGGAAGTTTTGGCTCTTGAATTCCTTTGTCGTAACGTGCTTTACTCCCGGTTACTTGTCGCTTCCGTTTCTGTCAGAGGTCTATGCGGAATCTCTCACGTTTCATCGCAGTTACTTGCGACGGTAATATAGTCTTACCACACGACTCTTATTCTATAACCAATATATAGTGTGACGGTTGCCAAGACTACTAAAGGAGAACAGAAGTCAATGACCGGACGAATAGTTTATAAATCTGTTAAAAAAAAGGAGCACGGTGAGGAGGTGAACACGGACCTCCTGCTGTGCAATCCTACGTCGTGACCACACAACCACGACGCCATGATTCTTGTATTTCGCTCTATGTTTCATATCTTGAGCCTGGACAGTTCATTGTTTCTATTCCGCTCCATTTGTCACAATTCGGCACACCTTCTTCCTGTTTTCATACTTGACCTGTGTTCAGTTTTTGGAAGGCTATTCTGAAGAGCCCCCCCATGAACCATGGACCTTGCCGTTGGTGGGGAGGCTTGCGTGCCTCAGTGATACAGATGGCCGTACCGTAGGTGCAACCACAACGGAGGGGTATCTGTTGGGAGGCCAGACAAACGTGGTTCGTGAAGAGGGGCAGCAGCCTTTTCAGTAGTTGCAGGGGCAACAGTCTGGATGATTGACTGATCTGGCCTTGTAACATTAACCAAAACGGCCTTGCTGTGCTGGTACTGCGAACGGCTGAAAGCAAGGGGAAACTACAGCCGTAATTTTTCCCGAGGACATGCAGCTCTACTGTATGATTAAATGATGATGGCGTCCTCTTGAGTAAAATATTCCGGAGGTAAAATAGTCCCCCATTCGGATCTCCGGGCGGGGACTACTCAAGAGGACGTCGTTATCAGGAGAAAGAAAACTGGCGTTCTACGGATCGGAACGTGGAATGTCAGATCACTTAATCGGGCAGGTAGGTTAGAAAATTTAAAAAGGGAGATGGATAGGTTAAAGTTAGATATAGTGGGAATTAGTGAAGTTCGGTGGCAGGAGGAACAAGACTTTTGGTCAGGTGATTACAGGGTTATAAATACAAAATCAAATAGGGGTAATGCAGGAGTAGGTTTAATAATGAATAAAAAAATAGGAGTGCGGGTTAGCTACTACAAACAGCATAGTGAACGCATTATTGTGGCCAAGATAGACACAAAGCCCATGCCTACTACAGTAGTACAAGTTTATATGCCAACTAGCTCTGCAGATGATGAAGAAATAGATGAAATGTATGACGAGATAAAAGAAATTATTCGGGTAGTGAAGGGAGACGAAAATTTAATAGTCATGGATGACTTGAATTCGTCAGTAGGAAAAGGGAGAGAAGCAAACATAGTAGGTGAATATGGATTGGGGGGAAGGAATGAAAGATGAAGCCGCCTTGTAGAATTTTGCACAGAGCATAAATTAATCATAGCTAACACTTGGTTCAAGAATCATGAAAGGAGGCTGTATACATGGAAGAAGCCTGGAGATACTGACAGGTTTCAGATAGATTATATAATGGTAAGACAGAGATTTGGGAACCAGGTTTTAAATTGTAAGACATTTCCTGGGGCAGATGTAGATTCTGACCACAATCTATTGGTTATGAACTGCAGATTGAAACTGAAGAAACTGCAAAAAGGTGGGAATTTAAGGAGATGGGACCTGGTTAAACTGAAAGAACCAGAGGTTGTAGAGAGTTTCAGGGAGAGTATTAGGGAACAATTGACAGGAATGGGGGAAAGAAATACAGTAGAAGAAGAATGGGTAGCTCTGAGGGATGAAGTGGTGAAGGCAGCAGACGATCAAGTAGGTAAAAAGACGCGGGCTAATAGAAATCCTTGGGTAACAGAAGAAATATTGAATTTAACTGATGAAAGGAGAAAATATAAAAATGCAGTAAATGAAGCAGGCAAAAAGGAATACAAACGTCTCAAAAATGAAATCGACAGGAAGTGCAAAATGGCTAAGCAAGGATGGCTAGAGGACAAATGTAAGGATGTAGAGGCTTGTCTCACTAGGGGTAAGATAGATACTGCCTACAGGAAAATTAAAGAGACCTTTGGAGAGAAGAGAACCACTTGTATGAATATCAAGAGCTCAGATGGCAACCCAGTTCTAAGCAAAGAAGGGAAAGCAGAAAGGTGGAAGGAGTATATAGAGGGTTTATACAAGGGCGATGTACTTGAGGACAATATTATGGAAATGGAAGAGGATGTAGATGAAGATGAAATGGGAGATAAGATACTGCGTGAAGAGTTTGACAGAGCACTGAAAGACCTGAGTCAAAACAAGGCCCCGGGAGTAGACAACATTCCATTAGAACTACTGATGGCCTCAGGAGAGCCAGTCATGACAAAACTCTACCATCTGGTGAGCACGATGTATGAGACAGGCGAAATACCCTCAGACTTTAAGAAGAATATAATAATTCCAATCTCAAAGAAAGCAGGTGTTGACAGATGTGAAAACTACCGAACTATCAGTTTAATAAGTCACAGCTGCAAAATACTAACACGAATTTTTTTCAGACGAATGGAAAAACTGGTAGAAGCAGACATCGGGGAAGATCAGTTTCGATTTCGTAGAAATATTGGAACACGTGAGGCAATACTGACCTTACGACTTATCTTGGAAGAAAGATTAAGAAAAGGCAAACCTACGTTTCTAGCATTTGTAGACTTCGAGAAAGCTTTTGACAATGTTGACTGGAATACTCTCTTTCAAATTCTGAAGGTGGCAGGGGTAAAATACAGGGAGCGAAAGGCTATTTACAATTTGTACAGAAACCAGATGGCAGTTATAAGAGTCGAGGGGCATGAAAGGGAAGCAGTGGTTGGGAAAGGAGTGAGACAGGGTTGCAGCCTCTCCCCGATGTTATTCAATCTGTATATTGAGCAAGCAGTAAAGGAAACAAAAGAAAAATTCGGAGTAGGTATTAAAATTCATGGAGAAGAAGTAAAAACTTTGAGATTCGCCGATGACTTTGTAATTCTGTCAGAGACAGCAAAGGACTTGGAAGAGCAGTTGAACGGAATGGACAGTGTCTTGAAAAGAGGATATAAGATGAACATCAACAAAAGCAAAACGAGGATAATGGAATGTAGTCAAATTAAGTCGGGTGATGCTGAGGGAATTAGAATAGGAAATAAGACACTTAAAGTAGTAAAGGAGTTTTGCTATTTAGGGAGTAAAATAACCGATGATGGTCGAAGTAGAGAGGATATAAAATGTAGACTGGCAATGGCAAGGAAAGCGTTTCTCAAGAAGAGAAATTTGTTAACATCGAATATAGATTTAGGTGTCAGGAAGTCGTTTCTGAAAGTATTTGTATGGAGTGTAGCCATGTATGGAAGTGAGACATGGACGATAACTAGTTTGGACAGGAAGAGAATAGAAGCTTTCGAAATGTGGTGCTACAGAAAAATGCTGAAGATAAGGTGGGTAGATCACGTAACTAATGAGAAGGTATTGAATAGGATTGGGGAGAAGAGAAGTTTGTGGCACAACTTGACTAGAAGAAGGGATCGGTTGGTAGGACATGTTCTGAGGCATCGAGGGATCACAAATTTAGCATTGGATGGCAGCGTGGAGGGTAAAAATCGTAGAGGGAGACCAAGAGATCAATACACTAAGCAGATTCAGAAGGATGTAGGTTGCAGTAGGTACTGGGAGATGAAGAAGCTTGCACAGGATAGAGTAACATGGAGAGCTGCATCAAACCAGTCTCAGGACTGAAGACCACAACAACAACAACATTCTGAAGAGAGTGCGATGGGGAGTTTCCCTTGTTACAGTCGTAGAATTTTAAAGACTGCTATATGATATTACTCTGGTACATTATGCAGACTGTGCAGTTTGCTATTACGTAGCCTTGCCATATTTCCATTATCTAACACACTTTAAAATTTGAAGTAAACCGTTGAACTTTTGACTAACTTTACAGTAGCAACTGTATGGGAGGCAGGTAGGTGCTGAAGAGTAGAAGACAGTAACCCTCATTGCCCCAACCACCAGCTTTCATTTTTCTGGGACATTCACGCTATCGTACATCAGAATATTTTTCTGTGCTATTTTGAGTATAAGGGACATATAATCGCATCAAGTGGCGGAAGGCACAGTTAGTTGCCTCTGTAGAACATAAGGTGTCAGTGCGAAATGTGAGACATAGTGTGCTCATTGCTGTGAACGTTTTTTAGCGTTTGTGTGTGATCTCTAGCCTAGACGAGCGTGGCGGAATAACGCACCGAAGTGGAAGGAGATTTTAATGGTGAAGGAGGGAATAAGGAGGAGGGGGTTACAAGTAGACAGAATGCAGGGTATCAGTTTTAACTGGCGATATGAAACTTCCCCAGTGCAGGAATTCCACTCACAGTAAGGTCTGCGTGTGGTCGTCCAGTGATGGGAACTGCACACAGCACAGAACATTTAACGCGGATTATGAGCAACAGTTCCATTCCTTTTGGCTGGAAGAAGTATGTAAGATATTCAGTGCGATGTATGGCCACCCCCATGGATAACGCTCTGGAGAATATGAAAATATTCCTGATGGACAATTTTGATCAGACCGCAAGAGCGATACTTGCTGGCGGAGTTCCAGCGCCGGCAGCCGCCAAAGAGACCCGCTGCCGGCTGCATCCGCGGGGCCAGCGCACGAGAGATGAAGCGAAATGCTACGAGACGCCGCTAACCGACCACAGCACGCTCTCAGCTTCGCCAACAACAGAAATGTATTTCACAAAACCGGTCGTCTAGACATCAGCATATTATCGCGAGCGCTTCACGGACACTGACGGTCACAGGTCCGTAGCCCCTCGTACTACGAGAATGGCACGTGGGCTGTAAATCTCGACAGTACCTATGCCCCTAGGAGAAGCCATTACTGTGCGGGTGTACGTGATGGGTTGGTGTCTGATATTGGCAAAGCGACTCCAGACCGCGCCCGAATAAACTCCACTGTAGTTCAAATCACAGGGCTTCAAAACTCGCTAAGCTTTGCCGACAACAGGAGGATTAACCCCCCCCCCCCAGTAAAACGCTCCATATCTCTCTCTCTGTCTCGCTCATCAATGCCCTTTGCCAGTTACGTTTGCCTCAGAATTTAGATATACTGGTAACAACCCCGCGATTTTTGTAATCGGTAATGGGCAAATTATTATCTCCGTTTCTTACGAAAAAATGTAGTTTGTAAATTTTTTTAATAAACCGTGGTCCAAACACATTTTGCTTCAACAAAGAAATTTTCCTACTGATGTTTTTAAATTCTTCGTGCTGGTGGTAATAAACATTTAGACAATATCATTAATTTGTATTCAGTATGCGTATGTCGCACTAAGGTGCAATTCCTTTGGTTTAAAGCGCAAGTGCTGCGTCCAGTGCAATTACATAACATATATTGTAAAAATGCTGAAGTCAACAAACTTTCTCAATCGATACCTAATTTCCTGTACGTTATTTCTGTCATTACTCAACGTTGTGTCAAATGTTTCTCTTATCTATTTTAGTTCTTACTTTTAGACAATTCATTGTACAAAGTAGTTGACAATTTTTTTCAATCATTTTCGTGTGTGCATGTACTTCAAACCGAGACACAGAATTGGTCACTAGCGACTAAATATCTTCAGTGAATGTAAGTCGTAATCTTTGAAACAAAGCCAACATTATTCTGTCAAGCAAATTTAGCGAGCCGTGCTTGATGAAGTTTGTGCAACAGTTCAGCTGGAACAACAGTTCTGCTGCCTCCATTGCATATCTCGCTTACGTATTATGACAATAAAGTAGAGCCTTTAGGGCACAAGCCATCTTAGTTAGTGGGATGTAAATTAGAGGTCCAATTCGTGCAGACGAAAATTCAGTCAAAACGCAAGGATGCCGTGAGAGACCCTGTTTGTGTAACTGATCTAACATGTTTTACGTAATACGAATGCGGGTATTGATGCGATAATCTATCTCTTATTTTACTATTTAC
This sequence comes from Schistocerca cancellata, assembly GCF_023864275.1. NCBI lineage: Eukaryota > Metazoa > Arthropoda > Insecta > Orthoptera > Acrididae > Schistocerca > Schistocerca cancellata. The sequence continues at coordinate 581,267,137 of NC_064626.1, forward strand.
GATTTACATATTTTTAAAATATTTATTTTTTTGGTGAAACTCTTCACAAATGCCTTTCAAGATTTTGTTTGCTCCACGTTGCCTCATTACCTAGTAAGTTAAATTAGCACTACCAACAAAAGACCTTCGTCTATTTTGGTAAATAAAACAGTAAATTTCTTTTAATTTAATGTGTGATACAAAGATCAAGGAATTGTCATCGACAAATGCATTTTCACCTGTAAGTTGCAACTCTAGTGCAACGTGTGCTTTGAGCTGTTATAGAAGAAGTATTATTGTGATTTGATTAATAATACAGACTTCTGTTTCCATGCAAATTTTCTAATTTTTATCTCTGAAGTATAAAAACCCAGCTGCTGGTGTGTTTATCTTCAAGTTTATGAAGCCAACATATCGTATTTTGTGCTTTTCCGAGCTATACTTGCTTATTGCAGTGTAAGTTATACGCCATACTAAATATCTCTTCGAAACACATTATTTTTTGCTATTTTTTGTTCTGCTAAAGCGTCGGAAATGTGAAGTCAGTTGATAAACACGCATTTGATACTGGCGTTACTTAATAGCTGATAATGGAGATACATGTGGAAACATTTTTAAATAGCGTTGGCACGACAGTTCTGATAATTAAATATCGTAGCCTTACGCGAACTCTCGTTTTCGTACAACAGTGGAACATAACCACAGGCTATGACACTGTGTTAGCTAGTCAGTAACGCCAATGAATATTTTTATAGTGTACAACACGATCAACACGATGCATTATCTTCTTCCATCTCCCTCTAGCCCCCCCCCCCCCCCCCGGCCACCTAAAATGGCGTTTGGTCAGTTGATGAACGTTCGTTTTTGTACTACAAGAAACACAATTGATTTAGGATTATGAGGGACTGTCAACTGTTGCAGCACTGCCTGCTTAGAATTTTATTTTAGGTACATGTGTTTATATTGCTACAGAACGGTAAGAGAGACAATTTAGACTTGGAAATATCATTGTGGCTTTTAATTTGATGGTCCACAGGTATGTTTTATACGTCAAGTGCATCGCAGTCCGTGAATTACAGAATAATTCCACCCTCAGGTTATGGCACACTAAGTCTTCAGATGCTGGTGTTAAAATAATATTTCGGTTCTGTATTCATTTTTTTGGAACTCTCAACTGTGACAGTCTTGCCTGTTGATTATATTGCTTTAGCCAACCTGTGTTTTCTACAGTTATGTAACAATGGTACAGACTGATTACTTAGAAGTGTCAGCTATCACTGCCTTGCACCCATATCATATTATTTTAGGTAACTTGTATTTCGAACATGTATAGAATGTTAATAGAAACAATTTAGGTTTCCAAGTATTTAGTTTGGGATCCATTGAGCGTTGCACCATGCATTCTCGTTGCCAAGAGCAAATTTACATATAAGTTAAATCAGTAGTGTCACATGTATTTTGATAGACAATACAGATATTTGAAGTGTGTAAATACCATACGTTACACCATTATTGTCAATACCTACTCGTACTTTTGATACGCAAATAACATGGTGGCGACTGAAATAAACATAGTGTGTATGTATGTATGTGTGTGTGTGTGTGTGTGTGTGTGTGTGTATGTGTGTGTGTGTGTGTGTGTTTCTGATAAAAATTACATACTTTTGATCGATTATACAAGCATCTTAGGTTTCTAAATACTGTAACTTGTACCAGAATATGTTACACATGATGAACCATTAATGTCGCTCAGATCCTTTTGAATTTATACGATTTATGCCTTTTGGGTAGTCTTGAACATGGACAGGACTGGAGTTCCAGATGTAGATAATGATTGTCTGTTTTCTTTATGCAGTTCAGGTCATTGGGGTACTTTTAAACATGGTAGCAAATTACACAATTCTGGTCGTCTGCGTAAATCTGAATATGATGTGAACTAAGTCAGTTCAGTTCGTTTAGATACTTTTCAACATGGCGCCATTTTACTAAGTTTATGTGGTTTCGATGTTTTGAGCATGGCTGACACACGCACACACACACACACACACACACACACATACACATTGAAATCTCCCAATCAAAGGTCATTATCTCACCAGCCTCAAAACGATGCTCCGGGCGTACATAGTTACTAGCTGTTTCGTTTTGAGGGGGGGGGGGGATTTCAATTTGTGTGTGTGTGTGTGTGTGTATGTGTGTGTGTGTGTGTATGTATGTGTGTGTATGTATGTATGCGTGTGTCAGCTCTGCTGCTACATACAGATTGACCGTTCCCTTTTAATGGCTGCTAGCCCTAGTGGGTTGGATCCGCCATCTTTGATTGTGACATCAGACGGTTTGCAGTGCGTAACTGGGCTAGTATAGCCATCTTCGGTTTTTGAATATCATTCCGCTGCCATTTTAGACTCTACTATTGTATTATGATATCATTTCTTTCCCCTAACACGTCAGCAACTCGTATGTATGACGTCATAGAGTGGGCCAGGTGGTGCCTCCCTATAGTGCTACTCGCAAGTGTATCGTGTTCTTCCGTGGAATGTGACAGTGTATTATTGATCAGTATCTTTAATATTAGACAAGCAGACGGTATGAAGATGGGTATAGAACCTCTCTTATCTGCTCAAAACTCTATCTACAGGTTGTTAAATTAAATTTTCAGATTCAATTTTGCCTTTTAGAACCGTGTAATTAACTCACACAGGCAGTATTTGACTCCAGAAGCAAACGATCTGCTAGATCTTTAATTGACAGTGTCGTCTGGTAAATAAGCTAACAGCAAAACACAGCGGCAGGTGGGTGCATCTGCTTTAACCGCGGAGCCGCCCTGTTTGGAGAGGGCTGTCCTGTGGGTGGCACCCGCTCATCTGTGGGATTTAAAGCCGGCAGCCGCCGCCGCCCACTGCGAGATAAATCACAGCGGCCGTCCATCACGGCGGGCGGCGCCGCGCTGTGCCGCGCCGCGTCCACGGCTTCCGCCCGCCCCCGCGCTCGCACAATCGCGTAATTACCGTCCCGGCCGGCCGCGGCTGAATAAGCGGCTGCTATCGCCGCGCTCTGCACCCCGTCCTGTCCGTTTCCTGCTACTCTCACACTGACTGGTCTCAAAACGCGGGGGGCTCAGGCAGAGTGTTCGTCACAACGCACAGTGCTGCTGGTACACCGTGTAGCAGTGCTGTACTCTCGTGACACAAGCGCTTGAATGCGGAGGAAACTACAGCGGAGAAGCGGTTTATTTCTATTTGCTTCTGAAATCATTCTCTACTCCTGTGATACCAGTGTGTGTATACAGAGTTAATAAAGGGGAGAACTATAGTCAATGGTGCTGTCTACAGCCGAAACTGCGGTTCATTGCTGCCAGTTGAAGTTTTGTGATTTCATAAGCATTCCCAGCGTAGTAACTCTTGGATCATGTGAGACCATACGTACAGGGTGGTTGAGGGTCTTCGGCTGTTGAGTATAAAACGTCAATTGAAAGACACCTTCAGCCGTCAATATTTCAAACTTCATTTTACTTATCCGACCAGTTTCGGAGTTTCACTACGTCATCTTCAGTCTACTACACTGCTGCTGACTGGGTTGAGTTGATTTTGGTGGTGAGGGGGTGGGGAGGAGACCAGACTGCGAGGTCATCGGTCTCACCGGATTAGGGAAGAATGGGGAAGGAAGTCAGCCGTGCCCTTTCAATGTAACCATCCCGGCATTTGCCTGAAGCGATTTAGGGAAATCACGGAAAACCTAAGTAGGACGCTCGGACCCGGGATTGAACCGTCGTCCTCCCAAATGCAAGTCCAGTGTGCTAACCAATACGCTACCTCGCTCGGTAGACCCCTTGAGTGACGTGCAGGAAGAATCAAATCTCATTTACAGTCGAAATAGGGGCCAGCATTCAGTAACTGTTTGAAGGTGGTATCTGTTCTTTCAGACGTGTCCGAAGGAACCATTACCATTGGTTATCTTGCAGCTCTCGAACAATAACATTACATTGAAATCCAGCCCATTAGCTGCTGACAAGCGTTGATAAATATCGACGGGGACAGTTGAAAATGTGTGCCCCGACTGGGACTCGAACCAGATACCTCTAGCTTAAATAACATGTAAGCAGCTAATGGTCTGGATCTCATTGTAATTTCATTCAGTAACTGTTGTCCACCGACTACTTGTTTAACAACGCGATCTCTTGAAAGGAAGGACGGCTGTTAATAGCATATAAATGTTTGGGGTACATTCTTATGTGCAGAGTTACGTGCTGAGGATGCGAGGTGACCGATGTACGGTACTGTAGCCTGGGTAGGGTTAGATTCAGGAAAGTAAGTCCCCCCAACCTACAGGGGCCGCAGACATTGTCGTCGTCGTCGCAGACGTCGAATACAGAACACTGTATTCGATATCGTAACTACATGCTGCATCACGAGCCCCAGTAATGAATTCAGCTCGCACGTATAGAATGGGCAGTTACATAGCTCAGCGTTGTCTGACATTAATTCCAGTCCGTCCTGTCTCATGTGCAGATCGTGCGATGGTGTACTGGATCCAGGGTGGTGGTACTAGTGGTCTTGCAAAACCTGCATCATTACCTTGGTGATGTACCCGGCTGTCATTTGGAGACATCCCTGCTTCATGACAAGAGCCATAGGTGTGCTACTTCGCACTCCAGGAATCCTTGTGACGGCTTCCCACTTTCAAGCGGAGCCAGGGCAACGCTACGATGAGTACAGGATTTTCACCCCTGATCTCTGCATACTCTCCATAATAACACAGCGGAAACTGCCGTCGATGTGCGACAAGCTGCGAGGTTCTCTGCAGTTACTCGGCATTTGAGTCTGTCCAATGTCGTCAGTGCATCCCAGCTGGTCCTAATCGCACAGCGTCACCAGGGCAAGGACGGTCTTCATAGACACTTAAAGACTGGAATGGTTACATCAGTGGATGTAAGGACAGCTGTTTTAATGTTGTCCACCAATTCCTAGACGAATTGCATTCAACATTCTTTGTCAGAGGTATCCAGATGGGTAAGAGATCAGTGGAGTGCTCTCGTTGACTACCTACAGTAAGCAGCCTTGGCGAGGACAGGAGAACATGCTATGAAACATATGGGAGAATTACACTGAGACGTGGTATTTACTGGTATTAAGGAAAACGTGGAAGGGAGGACCCACCAACGTAACTTCCTTTTCACACAACCTGTTTATTTAACAATATGTAGTCACAAATTTGTGTTCTTTACTAATTAACAAATTTGTGAAATCAATAAGCTTTTACAAGAGAAATCGAAACAAGAAAAACATTACAATAATTAAAATGGCCCGGACCTGCAGCCCTCCCGTTATCGGGTGGGACAGCGGTGTTTACTACCGCATTGGACACAGTTTCTCTTATTAGATGCCCTTCTGCAAAACATTAAAAAAGTAGATGTAATATTGATGACAACAGTGTTTCAATTACTTACAATAAAAGGACGTGATTTTTTTTTTTATTTGTAAACTATATGTCGAAAGGTTCGGGTTTAAGATGCGCACCTATTCTTAAAGATTAAACGAATTAGGCAACAATGATGACAGTGATAAGGCTTGCTTCAAAGCGAGCAACCTTTTCATTTTAATCAGCAACAAGGTGCGACTGGATCCCAACCCCCTCCCCTCCTTTTGGCAATATTATTGTGACTAAAGCGCTGGTGGCAGTTGTCTGTTAACATTTCAAAAGTTGAGTTGCTTTGTAGTTATGAAACCCACTCTGAAGGAATGTTTTAAAACACTACATATGAGCAATTATTAAAAGACAACTCACTCGGCGGAACTACAAGATCCACTTAAAAATGTACCAATAATGACCCAGTCTTTTAAAGACAGTAACGCACATCTTAGTGTTCAGGCAGTTCCGTATCTCAATGACAATTACATTCTAGGAATTGAACCGGTTAACATCTGTTGTGTACATAGTTCCGCGTAGTCAGCGCGTACACAACTTTCCCAATACAGCGCCCCGCTAAGCACAACAGCGCAGGCGCAGCGCTCGTCTGTCTCCGCACTACGAGAGGGCGCTGTCTTAGAGACGGACCAAATTCTGCTTCCGCCGATCCGCATATTAATATGTAACGCAGGCAATGAGATTGTTGCTAACGTAGAACCTTTTCTCCTCCCGGATCACACTCGCGCAGTGATACCTTCCAAAAAAAAAATCTCATTCTGGGAACATCCCTCAGGCTGCGGCTAAGCCATGTCTCCGCAATATCCTTTCTTTCAAGAGTGCTAGTTCTGCAAGGTTCGCAGGAGAGCTTCTGTAAAGTTTGGAAGGTAGGAGACGAGGTACTGGCAGAAGTAAGGTTCAGAGTACCGGGCGTGAGTCGTGCTTTGGTAGCTCAGATGGTAGAGCACTTGCCCGCGAAAGGCAAAGGTCCCGAGTTCGAGTCTCGGTCACGCACCCAGTTTTAATCTGCCAGAAAGTTTCATATCAGCGCATACTCCGCTGCAGAGTGAAAATCTCATTCTGGAATCAGATGGTGTGTGTACCGAAGGTCTTACAGTCCACACACCACAACATCTAATTCTAATCTCAGACCACGGTTTGTTTAACGGCAACCTGTGCTTTGGTGCAATTGTTCCCACTGTATTTCCGACCAGGAGCTGATTCATTAAAACTTTAATAATAGGGTATAAACCAGAAACGAAGGTCAATATAATATCGGAACAAATTTTCAAACAACAGCTAGTGTCTAGTACAATACTACGGTCTATATTTATGACCAAAGAGCCGACCGAGTAAAGCTCTGAGCGTCGGGTACAAAGCTGAAAATAATTAGGAGGTTGGAGAGACTATGACACCAATCAACACGAGGATTACAGAATGTGTTCCCCGTTATCAGCAAGTAGCTCCATGGATCCGTGGTGCGCCGCGGCAGTTACTGAATGCTGCCGATAGCAGCTAGGTCGAAGGGGGCAGCCCGGCCGCGAGCGGTCGTCCGACACAAATTTTGCCCATCAACCGACGGTGTGTCGGACTGCTGCTTGTAGTCGATGCTGACTGCGGTGAAGTACTCCGGTATCCTTCCTATGCGCAGACCCTCCCAGCGTAGCTCGTGGCTTCGGCCGCTCGAATTTCGTGAACGCCTCTTGTCGCGATGCTGCCGCCAATCCCCAAACTTCGTGCCTCCCTTCTCGGGCCAGCGAACCTGTAAATATATGGGCAAGCAAAGAGCTTCTGAGGACACAACCCACAGATACCAACTCTTCCTCATAGCTATTGCCAACAGGGCCGCGAGAGGGATAGTCGATACTACCCTTGAGCTAGTGCCGCCAGACAGAACGGTCTACTATCTTAATGGCGCCACGGCTGAGACACCATAGTCGTGCAGCACACATACAACTTCTGAGAAAGTGGGAATCTCAAGAGCCCGTCGCAGAGGAATGGTGGTCGTAGGTCCCCACAGCTCTTTACGTGGATTAGAGGCCCCCTAGAGGTTGAACAGAGAGGACAGAAGTGCAATAAGAACACCGAGAGCTTCGGGAACTACATAACAGGGCTGGTATAGGAAGCATAGCGTTATCCTGTGCAGTATACATTCTGTTGTAGGTGCTACTTGCAACTCAGTGTTGAGAACGAGAAGAGAGATGTAGTGTTTGTCATTTAAAAAGGTTTCCGTATCACTCGTATCTCTCTCCACACTTAGGTCAACCTTTCTATGGATGTAAAATCCGGCAACAGTGGGTTGTCAGACTCCTATAGTGAATCTCCTAAGGCACAGGCGTGGTCGTCTGCCCTATGTCAAGACTCTCAGTTCATTCTCATGAATCCTGAAACTTTTCACAGTACACAGTACAGATTTTTATTGCAGAATCATCTGCCGCCAAGATCGGTTGGTGTTTTCATTTGATTTCACAATTGCCGGTTTTGCAGATTCGACAGAATCTTGTTGTCATCATCGGGGCCTCGGAAAATTCTTACTATAATTTATACAGTGAGAACACTTTTCACTCTTAGGAAACGACACAACGTTTTCTGGTTAAACCTATAGAAAAAGAACATAAACATTGAGGTGACCGAAGTTATGGGATATCTCCGAACATCGTGTCGGACCTCCTTTTGCCGGTGTAGTGCGACAACTCGACGTGGGATGAGCTCGACAAGTCGATGGCAGTCCCCTGCAGAAATACTGAACCATGTTGCCTCTATAGCCGCCCATAATTACAAAATAGTTGCCTAAGCAGGGTTTTCTTCACCAACTGATCTCTCGATTATGTACCATAAATGTTCGATGGGATTCATGACGGGCCATCTGGTTGGCCAAATCTTTCGCTCTAATTATCCAAGATGTTCTTCAAACCAGTTGTGCCTTGGGACATGGCGCATTGCCATGCATAGAAATTCCACCTTTGTCCGGGAACATACAGTCCATTAATGGCTGCAAATGCTCTCCATGTAGGGAACATAACCATTTCCAGTCAATGATTGGTATGGTTGGTCAAGAGGATCCAGTTCGCACCGTAAAAACACAGCCCACATTATTATGGAGTCATCACCAGCGTGCATAGGCAGCCTATGTCCATCACTTCGTGTTATCTGCGTCACACTCGAACTCTACTTATCTCGTGCTGTTTCCAAGGGCATTCGCGTCGATCGTATGTCTGGTGCTATAGCCAGTTAACTCCTAATTTCGCATGGCTGTCCTAACCGATAGGGTCGTTGTGCGTCCCACATTGATTTTTGCGGTTATTTCACTCAGCGATGCCTGTATGTTAGCACTGACAACTGTACACAAATGCCGCTACTCTCGGTAGGCCACTGCGTTTTTCGTGGTAAGAGGTAATGCCTTATATTCGGTATTCTCAGCACAGTCAGCAGCTGATGTAAGACGACGTCTGACGAAGGCGTGACAGAGAAGTCGAGCAGGGCCTTAAAGATCATATGACCTAAGTCCTCTGGATTTATCTGCGTGGGATTGTCTCAAAAGTGGTATACAGCTGTCCTGTTAATAGGACTGATTTCTGGATCAGTGAATAGTGCTTCCAGACATAGTCCGCGATTGCTTAAAAGAATTTTTAACTCACCGCGTAAGTGCTTCTTGGTGATGCTCACTGTTTATGTGGCATTCGATAACCACATCTATCTCCTGAGTCATGCGAAATTGTGATGAACTCCGAGAATTTAGTGGAATGAGTACGTATTTGTCGAACTCTAGTTTCCCGAGCTGCGGACTGATGCATACCGCCAGTACTTCAGTGACGACCTTACCCTGTGAGTGTAGCGGTGGAACGTTGTGTGATGGGGACTGGGGGTCTTGGCTTAACTGGCTGGGTCGAAAGTAAGGTGCAGACCTCTTTAAAAACAGTTAAAAAATAAAAACCTAAATGCGTGGATCTCGGTTCTAGAGATATGTTTCAATCTGCCTCAGTTTCTTCCTATGGAAACAGAAGCCTTTGTTCAGAAGAGGGACTTGTACTTCCCTCCGACGCACTTCATACTCCATAGCGCAAGTGAATGCGTCCACTTTGGACTCATTAGTCATCACGCGAGTTGGATGGTGAGACAGATTTGCACTCGTCTTCTTATGCCGTTGTTTATTTGTGCGATGTTTGTCTTTCAGTGGCGATATAGGAGGTGATGGATCGTATGGTAAGTTCTTTTTTTAGTTTGTGACAGTCTTTGTTCGAAATATACTGTAATTGTGTTACGTTATTCTGGAGTATAGTGGCTGACTGACGATCAGCAACACCTCCAGGAACATGATTCTGTACTTACACTACTGGTGTGCATCAGCGTGGACGTAACGGTCTTCGCAAAGAGGGAGGAGGAGGAGGAGGAGGAGGAGGAGGAGGAGGAGGGGAGGAGGAGTACAGAGAGAATGTGACCGGCAGTGTCATCTTCTACTACTTAATCGTCTCAGACTTGGCTACCTGTTTGATTGATTTAACTCCCAGCACCTACTTTTCCTCCTCAATTAGTTGATGCGTATTCGCCATCACAATTGACGCAGAATTCCGAAAGGAAACGAATGGCTTCTGCTTTGTGCGCTGCTCTGTCACAATGTCACTCATTGCCTGTCCACTGCATGCCAGCGTTATGTGGGCAAATCGCAGACACTTCTACAGCAGGACGTGAGTTTGGGATAGGTGGCCGCACTTTTTCAGGGGAATCGTGTCTCAGTATAATGCGGCAGTGATTGTAAGGTGTCAGGCAAATCCAACACCTTCCATGAAAACCCTGACATGATAAGCAAATCCAATAGTATGTCACATAGCTCCGAGTAAATCGTGACATTAAATTAACCAAAGTAATACGAGTAACGAGTGCGCAAACGGAATACCACAGACTAACACAAGAATGCCTAAATGCATGTCATACCTTCCCACCGTGAGACAGACGCAGTTCCGAGGGGAGAAACGAGAACAGAAGCCGAGAGCAGAACTGTGTTAAGCTGGAAGGCTCTACGATAAGGGACGGACACCCACGTCGCCAGCTAACCGCTAGGACCACCCCCCCCAGTCCATGTTAAAAGCTAGAGCCCTCAGAAGAACAGTATAGATCTTACGATAACACAAAAAGGGCCACCCAAAGCCGCAAGTTTTAGCGTGAGACTTTCTCGCGTCTCTGTTACGTCAGGATCACCCCCCAGCCCATGTTAAAAGATAGAGCCCTCCAGAAGAACAGTATAGATCTTACGATAACACTAAAAGGACCACACCAGCTCCAAGTTTTAGCGTGAGACTTTTTCGCGTCTCTGTTACGTTGCAAACTTTAAAAACATTGCCCCACCACGAAAAGTATAACGTTTCTCATTGGATAGACAGAATTTTTGTAGGCGGAGCTTCAGGTTAACATTGAGACCCTGATTGGTCAGATGAAAAAACAGCCAGATAGTTTTTTTTAAGCCAACTTCGGTATATTGTAGTAAGGAGAAGTTAGTAGGAGTTGATTCCGAGACGGCGAGGTGAGCGGAGCTGGGCTGACCGCCGCCCCCTGACGAACACCGACAAGGTAATGAACGCACGCAATGCCGCATAACACCGAATAAAGCTTCACTCAGAACTGCAGAAGTCTCATCTGTTACACCCCCTTTTTGCGTAATACTAGTGTCGATCGTCAATTAAAGCTCATGGTGTTCACATTTGCCACTTCAAGTAAAAATCAGAAACGCGATGATTTTTCTGTTATATAGTTATTGAGAAGCCACATCAGCCACTGTAATTTACGATAAGTTAGATAAGTAATTAAAGATAATTGAGGGTCACTGTAGACCATTTTGATAGTTTTCTCTTTTGTGAAACTTAATTTAAACCTAGATTATAGATGTGATATGGCATAGGTCATCCTTCGATCCATTGTAGAACTTGGAAACCCATTCAGGGAATATTCGTTCACAATTTTGTTGAACGCAGTTGGGTTTTACCATCCTGTATTAAAACATTTCCTTTTATCAATAGTGCAATTTATAAACAATGTTTTGCGAGTAGAATAAAATTTCCCATGGTAAACTTAACTGCTTTTTCGACGTTATTTTACCAGCTAACTAAAAAAAAAAGGAAAGCCTTGAACCCCTTCCACTAAATTTAGTTAGTATTAAGATTCTTTTACAGGGGGTGCAGTGGAGCTGACGCTGGAATCATTAAGTATTTGGTTATGTCATCGCTAGTCTCACTGAACTCTTCTGAACTCTACATGTAATGTGTGGTCTGACGTCTCCTCACCAGCAACAGGTCCCAGGTTCAAACTAGTCAATTCCCTAAAGAACACACTCAGAGCGTCGTTGCGCGAAAATGGTAGGGAGACACGATATAGAACAACAGACACCACGCAGAATGTTAGATAATGACGACTCAGACATTAGAATAAACGAATCAGTCTTTTGCAGCTCATTGTTGACATTCTTTCGTACATCTTTTAGTCCAACATTAGACCATTCCATTCTATATTTATGGTTTCACGATAGGAGACCCCTCCACAACGGAGATTTACTTTAATTTCTCACATCCAAGCACCTACTCTTCTTGTTTGTCTGTGCTTCTTTGTAATAAAAACGAACCATTTCTAAGTAGATTTATTGATCCGAGAGATGTACTAATACATTCTAGTGCTTTCTGCATACTGAGAGGAGGTACTTTTGGGTTAGGTCTTTTTGCCTCTATATAATCATAAGAGCATTTTCCAACTAATCTGGGTTATTAACTGTTTAATTGGCAAGGACTAGAACACAGTAAAGAGCTTGGCATGTTATGTGACATTCTATCAATAATTTTGCCACTGATCACAACGGAAACACCATCACGCTGTAATAGCACCTCACCATAATCCTAACAAATAATAGACGCCGAATCATTGGAGAAGCTGTAGGAATTATGGTTCGTAGATTTCACAAATTACTAAACTTAATTTAGATTTAAAATCCACATGTGATGTTTTCGCAATGTTACTCCTCGGAAGAAAGATCACAGAAAACTAACATGAAACAATGAAGCCAATAATGTGGGATCTTGAGTCATATCGTTAGAAAAAGTCACAGAAGAATGAATCATTCTTCACCAACTAGCGTTTTTCAGACAAACAAGAGAAATAACAAATTGAACTCCGAAACTAAGATGAGTAAACACTTAGACACGTGCTATTTGCTCAAGGTACTAATTTAGAGATATTAGACTAACCGTGAACCTTTTGCGAAAAGCTACACTTATGTCTTCAAACTGCGCAGTCAGTATCGGACGACGGCTAGGAAGCGAAATGAGCACAATGCCAGAATACAAGTGACAGGATTACCAAGTAGTCTGTTCTCAGGCCAGGCTCTGTTGGATGGGCAATAGCATGCTTGCTGATAATGTGAACTAGGAGGTGCCTTGAAGCATGAAAATAGACTGGAACGCTGCGTGGCGTACAAATATGTGTAAACTGTTTGCTATGTTGGTACTGAGATCGAAATATATTTTACTTTTGGTCGACGGAACATACTCAGTGTCTTAAAGTGGAGTCAATTTACCTTATTCGACGAACTGAAATACAAGTGAGATGATACGAAATTTCTCAAGTTTCTTGGGAACGGGACGGTATGGTTCTTGTTGATATCTATGCTGAATAGAAACTTGCTAGCACGCATTTAGGTTTTTATTTTTTAACTGTTTTTAAAGAGGTCTGCACCTTACTTTCGACCCAGCCAGTTAAGCCAAGACCCCCAGTCCCCATCACACAACGTTCCACCGCTACACTCACACGGTAAGGTCGTCACTGAAGTACTGGCGGTATGCATCAGTCCGCAGCTCGGGAAACTAGAGTTCGACAAATACGTACTCATTCCACTAAATTCTCGGAGTTCATCACAATTTCGCATGACTCAGGAGATAGACGTGGTTATCGAATGCCACATAAACAGTGAGCATCACCAAGAAGCACTTACGCGGTGAGTTAAAAATTCTTTTAAGCAATCGCGGACTATGTCTGGAAGCACTATCCACTGATCCAGAAATCAGTCCTATTAACAGGACTGCTGTATACCACTTTTGAGACAATCCCACGCAGATAAATCCAGAGGACTTAGGTCATATGATCTTTAAGGCCCTGCTCGACTTCTCTGTCACGCCTTCGTCAGACGTCGTCTTACATCAGCTGCATGGTGTTCTGGTGCCTTATGAAGCATATAACACATTTCACACCAGCTGGTCACGAATTAAATTTGAGCACACATCCACTGGGGTCACAGTCGACAGGTTAACATTTCAAACTACTTAGTAATAAATAGTGCAGTACTGCATTCTGAGGTTAGTGGGGACTGTAATTCTTTCGGTATCAACGTATACTGGAACGGTTTTCCTTCTGGTATCATCCACTTTCAGCCATGACTGTTCTCTCTGTGAATTAAAATAGTTCCTTTAGAATTAACCACGTCTCAATGTCGAAACATACACTCCTGGAAATTGAAATAAGAACACCGTGAATTCATTGTCCCAGGGAGGGGAAACTTTATTGACACATTCCTGGGGTCAGATACATCACATGATCACACCGACAGAACCACAGGCACATAGACACAGGCAACAGAGCATGCACAATGTCGGCACTAGTACAGTGTATATCCACCTTTCGCAGCAATGCAGGCTGCTATTCTCCCTTGGAGACGATCGTAGAAATGCTGGATGTAGTCCTGTGGAACGGCTTGCCATGCCATTTCCACCTGGCGCCTCAGTTGGACCAGCGTTCGTGCTGGACGTGCAGACCGCGTGAGACGACGTTTCATCCAGTCCCAAACATGCTCAATGGGGGACAGATCCGGAGATCTTGCTGGCCAGGGTAGTTGACTTATACCTTCTAGAGCACGTTGGGTGGCACGGGATACATGCGGACGTGCATTGTCCTGTTGGAACAGCAAGTTCCCTTGCCGGTCTAGGAATGGTAGAACGATGGGTTCGATGACGGTTTGGATGTACCGTGCACTATTCAGTGTCCCCTCGACGATCACCAGTGGTGTACGGCCAGTGTAGGAGATCGGTCCCCACACCATGATGCCGGGTGTTGGCCCTGTGAGCCTCGGTCGTATGCAGTTCTGATTGTGGCGCTCACCTGCTCGGCGCCAAACACGCATACGACCATCATTGGCACCAAGGCAGAAGCGACTCTCATCGCTGAAGACGACACTTCTCCATTCGTCCCTCCATTCACGCCTGTCGCGACACCACTGGAGGCGGGCTGCACGATGTTGGGGCGTGAGGGGAGACGGCATAACGGTGTGCGGGACCGTAGCCCAGCTTCATGGAGACGGTTGCGAATGGTCCTCGCCGATACCTCAGGAGCAACAGTGTCCCTAATTTGCTGGGAAGTGGCGGTGCGGTCCCCTACGGCACTGCGTAGGATCCTACGGTCTTGGCGTGCATCCGTGCGTCGCTGCGGTCTGGTCCCAGGTCGACGGGCACGTGTACCTTCCGCCGATCACTGGCGACAACATCGATGTACTGTGGAGACCTCACGCCCCACGTGTTGAGCAATTCGGCGGTACGTCCACCCGGCCTCCCACATGCCCACTATACGCCCTCGCTCAAAGTCCGTCAACTGCACATATGGTTCACGTCCACGCTGTCGCGGCATGCTACCAGTGTTAAAGACTGCGATGGAGCTCCGTATGCCACGGCAAACTGGCTGACACTGACGGCGGCGGTGCACAAATGCTGCGCAGCTAGCGCCATTCGACGGCCAACACCGCGGTTCCTGGTGTGTCCGCTGTGCCGTGCGTGTGATCATTGCTTGTACAGCCCTCTCGCAGTGTCCGGAGCAAGTATGGTGGGTCTGACACACCGGTGTCAATGTGTTCTTTTTTCCATTTCCAGGAGAGTACGTTTTGTCAAGCTTTCACAGAACAGTAGCTGTTGTAGCACACATAAAAAATACGGCAGTGTCCTTTATATCCTATACTCTAGTCTTAAAACAGTTACTTGAGAGAAGGTGAACTTCATGAGCAAGAACGGCTGTAAACAACTTTTATTGTCGATTACCGGTTACCATCCTCAAATCTGTGAATGTCATCATACGATGTGCAATTATACAGAAATAGAATTAACTGTAAAGCAGGCGCGTTGTAATAGTAAAATCCTATTATAACATATCTGGACAAAAGATTATTACATGTCTTCTACACCAGCTGTACAAGTACTCTTTCTAAAACATAGCCAGGCGTACAACAAGTGTGAAGCCCGAGATGAACGATACTTTGGCAAGCGAAAGTTGAAACCACAGTATACAGAGTAATTCGCCAAATGCTCGTGTCCCTTACCACTAACTACTGTGTACTTCATTGCAACCACGGCACTGCTAGACGGGCAGACGCTGGGCGGTTCTGGCCGGAAAAATGACGATTGACACATTTATTCTACGGAGCTACTCCTCAGATGGGAAAAAAATCAGAGAGTAATAGGACGCATCCGCGAAAGCAACTTAACAGTAATGAGGACTGTAATAATGACTTGCGCACAGTGTGTCAGACACGTTATGGCGGCGGCGGCGAGCTGTGGGTCTCTCCGTTCCTGGGACAGCTCTCGATACCAGCCACACACTCTCACTCGCACCCCTGTGGAGTGACAAGGGCCGCTTTCGAGTTTCACACCAGGTCGCTCTCAGACACAGAAATGCACTTGGCGCGCTGTCGCAAGGAGCGGCGTATAGCTGGCTCCCAGCACGGGAACCCGTGTTACGGCTGCCGGTGGCGGCCACGCAACCAACTGCTGCGGGAGGTAGCTCCCGTTCTGCGGAAGCACAGACTACATGCCGACAAGATCCAGATTATAAGCTGTAGCTTCCTTGTCAAGTTCCTCCTTCTAGAAATAAGGTACCTTCCAAGAGAGTGAAAGTAAAACATATGTAATGAAGGACATGTTTATACACACCATTTTGTTAAAGTGCGTTATTAGTTTCGGCCTGTGCGGACCATTATCAGGCATCTGATAATTACGTACAAACAAGAGAATAATGCCAACAGTATATCGTAAATAAATGGAAAAAAAATCGTGTAAGGCATTGCATGTACCCTAAGACGCACTTACAAGACAAAAAGTTATTTTGGCAACTTGCATTTCGATGTATTAAACGTACTTGCTTACTTTCATAAACAGAGGAACATAACAGTTTCTGTGATATGTCACTTACACCTTTTTGATTACTACACACGTCCGTTCTCCCGGTAAGAAGGCGGCATATGCTCTTCGTGAAACATGTGTGAAGTTAATAGGCTGTGGTAAACGCTGTCTGAGGCACCGAAGTCGGTCGGATATGCCTATCACAAAAGTCTGCATGCATCGCTGACCACCCGAGGTTACTCTCATTACACTTCCGAGCACCAGTTACAGTAATCGCTAACAGAATTGAATAGTTAATGTCCTAAGACTTTTCATCTTTTGCCTTTCACTACATGGGAAACATTTGAGAATTTGTGAAAACAGCGTCAGTGATTTCACATTTGTGGCTAGTTTCCATGGCAGTGTGTCTTATAAGCCGCCGTCGAGAAAAAAAAGGAAAAAAAGTGAGATGAATCATCGTTAACGTAGAACCAGCACTGCTGGAGATAGAAAACCAGACAGAGTGGAGCAGTTCTGAATGCGAGTTTGAAAGCTACGAGCTAAGTTGTAATTACAGCTGTTGTCGACAGCAAGTACAGTGCGTGAGAGCAATAAGTTTGTTTTTCAAACAAGTGAAACAGTCACCATTTACGCTGTTTCACAGATATATTACGACTTACAGTGTGAAGATAAATGGAATTAAGAAACCAAACGAAATGCATTTGTCTTGCAATGTGCCTTCTGAGATCACTTCTTCTTTGGTCTTCTACCGTTAATTTGATTGGCAGCTGCTCGCCATGCTTTTCTATCTTCGGCCCTCCTCTTAAGAACGGTATAGGTGCTGCAGCTGGTATTCCCCATGAAGTATTGTCCACTAGTTACGCGAAGGTTTTCTTTTTACAACCTGAACATCGGTCTCCCCATTGTTAGATTTGATCAGATGTGGTACGACCCTCCTCCCATCTCCTTACGCGAGGTTGACCCTCTAATTCCAAATAATTAAATTTATTTGATATGTTCACGTTTTGCTTCATATTTCTAAAGTACCTATTAGGTTCCTAGGAACTAATTTTATAAAACAACATAACATTATCTATTGAAATAATGGACTGTGTCTGAATGTTCTTTGCCATTTGGTAAGCTTTCAAGACAGAAAAATTAATAAACCTCATTGTAGTGTACCTTGGACGCCGTTTCCATTTTCACCTCTACTTTCACACAAAAAATGTATTAACAGTGTTTCTAACACGTCATTAAATGCTGAGTACCAGCGCGACAGGATATCAATCATAAGGGTCCGGGTTCAATTCCCGGCTGTGCCGGAGATTTTCTCCTCTCAGGGACTGGGTCTTGTGTTTTCCTAATCATCATCATTTCACTCCCATCAACGCGCAAGTCGCTGAAGTGACGTCAAACCGAAAGACCTGCACCCGGCGAACGGTCTACCCGACGGGAGGCCCTAGTCACACGACATTTCACTTTTGACGTTATTAAAGGACTTTATTTTGAACGTGAAAATTCCGAATAGTATTAGTACGGACAGATAGGCAGAGACAGACAGACAAAAAGATTCTAGGAAAATAGTATTAGCCAGCTTGACAGACCCCGTATCGTATAACTTTGTTGATATATTATGTACATTAAACGTCATTGAACCTTTACTTATCTCGCATTTGAAAGACAACATCGTTCGTCCTTTCCATCGAACCGTATGATTACGTAGCTATTCAATCTCTTGTTTTTTAGGATGACTAAGACAATTACTGTCCGCAAACTTCAGCTTACCTTTCCTTCACAAAGAATTAACTTCTCGCTGATGGGTTTGCTCGACTTTTCAGCACGTTTCTTAACATTCATATTGAAAAATGTTTGATACAAATGCAGTTAGAACTCAATGACGTCTGCGGTAAATGTGTTGGAAAACACCACGACTGACTCAGTGACTGACACGCAGTGATTTCGACCAGCGCAGCTCGATCTACTCGAGTGAAATCTGATACTTGAGTGGCACTTGCTTCAAATCGTGGAATCCCCGGCGTGTACATATGTAAAGAGAGATCTTTAAGACTGGTGGGCACTTTAATAATGTGTATGCTCGGTACTGATTTTATAAAATAAAATTCTACACGCTATACTAACATACGTTGCCTGAATTAAGAAGTTGACGTGTCTTTCATAGACTCGCCCCCTCACATAAAACGAGATTTGGTGATATTTAACCGTGCTCCTCCACCCCCGCTTTGGGCTCACGTAATTAATGAACCTCCGTTTATTTGAATGATATATTCCAGTCCCGGTTTGCCTCTTGTGTTCATCTCTCTAAAGCCCTTCAACGGTACTTTTAATGACATCATGAGGTGTCAGCAGATGGCCGACCACTGATTCCCTTCTGTGGTGGATCAGGTTCCAACGACACAGCTTCTCTGTGGAGCACCTTTTCATGTGATAATTGTGTTCCCAGGAAGTCTTTGGCATTCGCGGTAGGAGCACGTCTCAAAGTACATTATTTTCTGCTTTTCAGCTTTCCCGAGTGACCATGTTTCACTTCTGTACAACAATACAACTCAAAAAATTTCTTTATTATATCTTTTATGAGACATTTGTTTTTGCAGCTGAATGATAAATGTTTCCTTCCCTTGTTAAAAGCAGTATTTGCCCGGTAAATTGGGCTCGCAGTTTCTTTGACGTTCCATCTGTGGTAATTTGACTGAGACTACTGGTGTCCCATTTTAAAATGCTCATAAAATACTCGAACCAATGTCCGACTTTTTGTCAGAGAAGTGAAAGTATATCATGGAGCGTAAGTAATAAAACATCCAAATAATTGCGGCATAATTTCTTTTTTGAAGATGTTAGAGTATTTGCACATGAAATCCCATGGGTCTGAGGCGTATACGGAATGGAGAAGAGGGAAGGTAACAAATTTGATTTTGTATTGAGACGATTCTCGCGTTCTAACTGGCGTTGGTACTTAATATTTCCCTTTGACTTGTCTGTCACCGCGCGACACGTTCGCGTACTTTCGCTTAGTGGAGGACCACCCCGTTCGCTATCCAGTCTCCGACAGCTGCTTTCCACCTTATGAATAAAACACCCCAGTGCCGTCCCTCATGTAAATGAAATGGAAAAACTCTGTATGTAGACAGGCGAGGTGCGGCGTCTTCGGCCAGCAGCCGGCGGCGGGTTCTGACTCAATCCGTATTGGCAACTTCCCCGGGAGAGCGCACGTTTTATTGGTTACACAAGTTCTGAGCATGGCTTCCCTCGTCATACGAATCGCCTAGATTTCTTCTTCGTTGTGGTATCCTTCGGGTAAATTCACTGCGTTTACCTATTTTCATTTGGCTCTCATGTCACGTTATTTTCCCTTTCCGTATGCTACACGCAGAAAGTTTCGTCTCGTCTCACGATACTTAGTCCATAGTCCAGTAAACTGATTTCCGATGTATTCTACAATGTTGTGAAGTGCTTTCATAGCTAAAGTTGATCTGTTACAGACCAGTGGGACCGATTTTACATTTGTATTTTATGACCGTTTTGAAGAATCGTAACCTCCTCTTTCATCTCATCAGGTACCGTTGGAAAGAATGCAAATAGCAGCGTTGAGAACATCCACTCGCTATCTTCGTCCACTGAATCCAGACCTCAATAGGCAAGCGTCCACGTTTATTGAGAATTTTAAGAAGTGTACCTTTACAGAGAAAATCTGCGGAGTGGCCACTGAGGGCGTTGCCAAACTGGAAGCTCTTAGAGGGACCCTTTCCCGTTGTATGTACTCATTTGTCACTCTCACACGCTCTGTGATCACACCACAGGACTGCAAAATCATAAGGACCCGTCTTGCTTCGGATCACGTTCAAATGTCGTCAAAGGCTTTGAACCGTCTCTAGTGGTTTCACTCTGCACTCCAGAGAGAAAAACGTGGTTGCGCCGCACTCGAAAGGGATGATATTATGTCCAGTATCGTTGCAGGGCCGTGATGTCCGTCGAGAAGGGCTGCTTGACCCAGGAGGTGACAACAGTGTCAAAGGATGTCAAGGACGTTGCCCTGCCTTCCTCCTTGTCAGTGTTTTCCAAATATTACTTCACCCGACGATTCTGCGCAGAACATCCTCATTCCTTACCTTCTCACTACAGCTAAATTTCAACTTTATTCTGTAGCACCACTTCTGAAATCCTTCGACTCTCCTCCGTTCTATTTTACACACAGTCCATGTTTCACTATCATAAAATGCTGTGCTGCAAACATGCAACTCTCAGAAATATCTTCCTCAAATTGAAGCCTACATTTGATACTAGTAGCCTTCTCGTGGCCAGAAATGCCCTTTTGCCATTGTTAGTCTGTTTTTGATGCGATTGCTTATTTTGCTGCCTAGGTAGTAGAATTCCTTAACGTCGTCAACTTCGTGACCATCAATCCTGATGCCAATTTTCTCGCTGTTCTCATTTCTCCTAATTCTCATTACTTTCACCTTCCTTTAATTCACTCTCAATCCATATTGTATACTCATTATATTGTTCATTCCATTCAGCAGATCATGTAATTCTCCTTCACTTTCACTCAGGACAGCAATGTCATCAGTGAATCGTATCATTGGTATTCATTCCACCTTGAATGTTAATTCCACTCGTGAATCTTTCTGTTATTTCCATCACTGCTTCTTCGATGTACAGACTGAACAGAAGGGCGAAAGACTACATCCGTTACACCTTTTTTGATCCGAGCACTTCGTTCTTCATCATCCACTCTTATTATTCCCTCTTAGCTCTTGTACGTATTGTATATTACCCGTCTCTCCCTATAGATTACCCCCATTTTTCTCTTCGAACATCTTGCAACATTTTACACTGTAAAACGCTTTTTCCAGGTCGAAAAAATACCATGGTGTATTGGTTTTACGTTAGTCTTGCTTGCATTAGCTACCGCAATGTCATAAATGCCTTCAGCATTCCTAAAGCGAAAATGATCATCTAATACATCAGCTTTCTTTTCCATTCTTCTGTTTTTTATTCTTGTCAGCAACTCCAATGCATGAGCCGTTAAGCTGATTGTGCGATGCTTCATACATCTGTCAGCTTTTGTTGTCTTTCTATTGTGAAGATGATGCTTTTCCGGAAGTATGATGGTATATCACCCGACTCGTATACTCTACACGCCAACTTGAACATTCGTTTTGTTACCACTTTCCCCAATGATTTTATAAATTTTGATGGAAAGTTATCTACCTCTTCTGCTACTTTGTTCTTAAGTCTTCCAAACCTCTATTAGATTCTTATTCTAGTACTGGATCCGCTATCTCTTCTGTGTCGATTCCCGTTTCTTCTTCTGTCATATTAGTGGACAAATTTTTCCCCTCGTAGAGGCTGGAAATAGGGTAATGGGCCTCTAAAGACATTTTTGATATTAAATTGATATGCAAATTAATTAAATTGATCAATTAATTACCCCCATCCCGGATGACGGCATGGGTCCCGGCCCCTGGCCCCTCCACCTACGCTCTCCTCCATCCCCACCCCTGCCCATTTGACAGGAATTTCGCGTTTTGGCGCGAGTTTCGAATTTTAATGAAAACTTTAAAAAATATGGGATTTTCAAAGGTGGTGGAAATTTCTTTGTCCCAAGGCTTTGCTGACGTCTGTTCCAAGACCCAACCTTAGATTAGCGGGAAATTCCAAATGATAGTATCATTTCTGGGAATCGAACACTAGTCCTTCTGGGTGGAAATACGAAGTGCTTCACACAACACAAGGAAACTATCCAGATGCAGTGGAGGATGGTTAGCGAGCCGTGCGTGGCTCGTGTTCCCTCCGTCACGTATTTTACACCCTGTTTTTAACGTACTTCCATCTCACTACGTTAATTTAAATTACTACTGTCACTGAGTTGCTGCTTTGCCTGACCGTGAGCGGCGTTAGCATCTCGTATCGATACATCCCCTCTGTTTGCTCGACTGCTATTACTTCCCGGTTGTTGTATGTTGTAGGTTCGTAGGTCGCAGTTCGACTAAGTGAGTTGGCGTAGCGACTTCGGGCCGCCAGTCAGCTGGAACGTGCTTAGAGCGCAGTCTGGACCTGCCAGTTGGGGAGTCGCAATGCGGCACTAGTGCAGTCGGGGTGGAGCAGCAATGAGGTCTGCGCAGACATGGCTC
This sequence comes from Schistocerca cancellata, assembly GCF_023864275.1. Taxonomy (NCBI): domain Eukaryota; kingdom Metazoa; phylum Arthropoda; class Insecta; order Orthoptera; family Acrididae; genus Schistocerca; species Schistocerca cancellata. The sequence continues at coordinate 581,289,779 of NC_064626.1, forward strand.
CCCCGACCATTGCCGCCACGCATCACTTGAGCCGGGCCGCGGTCTTGGTGGATTGTCGGTTGGTCCTGCCCCTGGGCGACGTGTTTTGTCTCGCCGATCGTGCATGAGTCGGCTGTGTGTGTGTGTGTGTGTGTGTGTGTGTGTGTGTGTGTGTGTGTGTGTGTGTGAGCATCGAATCCCGATTTGTCTTCGTGTGTGCTTAGTTACTGTTTGGCATCGTTCAGGTCTTTGTGCAAGTGTTTGTCAGGTTTTGTGTGTGGTTGGGTTTGTTTCACTGACGATTATCTTAAATTTTGTCGGCGTACTGCCTCTGAGAGTTCGGTTGTCTCATCGGCGACGTGTGACTGGTTCTGGGCATCTTCAATTGCCATCTTGATGAACTTGGATCGGTCCTTTCCGGGTGCAGGGATGTCATTTAGCCAGTGGGTGTGTTTCCCCGGCATGGTTGGGTATGAGCCAGTGTTTCCGCCGTCGTGTGTCTGGAAGTGAGTGGGAGACGCACCAGCAGTGCAGACGCGGCGGAGCAGCACTCGCGACGGACCGGAAGGCAATCGGTCGGTTGCTGAGGACCATGGAAAATATCTCCGCGCGGTGCAGTCACCGGGTCCGCTGCTGGTCCCTGCGCAGTGTCGGAGCGTGTGTGGAGCTCTCCGATCGCTACGAGCTTCGCGGCTCGCCGACTCCGGACGTCAAAGTTGATTAGTGGTTTCAAGTACCAAAGCCTCGTCAGTTCCTGTTGTGGTTCGTTTCGGTGGTTCGCTGTTGCGCAGATAATGTGTTTGCTTTCTCATGTGTTGAGTCGTTGTGTTGGTCGGTCCGTGGCTGTCCCCTGGTTGGGTTCCGACGGGTCGAGTGTAGTTGGGCCCGCCACTTGTCTCACCTAAGTGAACGAGGGCAGACCGACCTCCTTGGAGGCTTTGTGAGTGCCATTATCTGTTGTCAGCTATTTTAAATTTTAGGCTTATGGTTATTGTTTGTTTCTTATAATTTTGCAAATTAATTATTAAATTTATCTTTCAAGTGTAAACATTGCGGCATTCTGCCTTTAAAGATTATGGTAAAATGTTTTGAAATTTTGAAGTTTCGTCGTGGCCCTCAGCCATTGGTATTGCACCTTGCATATGTTGTTTCTTTAAATCATTTTATTGGTATCTTAATTGTATTTTTGTCGTGTTAAGATTTCTTGTTGGAGGCCTTGAGCCGCGAAAGAATTGCTAAATTAGAATAGATGACAATTAGAAGGAGAAATTGACTTCAACCCTTGGCCCTTTCCACAATCCTATTACCTGTTCTGCCCAGCGTGTTTATCGGATGTATCAGTAAGGTTACTGTACTTGATTTATTTTAATTGGAAACCGAAGTAAAGATCGGTCCTAATTAGTAATTAATCATGACGTTTGGGCACATCTATATGCATAATGCTACACAAGGAGCGCCTAAAATCACATTAAATATGAAAAACTGTGTCATACAACTGGTATTATTCTGATAGGGAAAAATTTCACAATATTACTCAAGACCCGAAGCAGACATACTGAAGCTCTACATGACATGATCCCTTCATCAAAAAGCTGGCTGGAAAAAGGCTGTGTTGGAAAGTACTATCTTTCTTTTGCTAGGAACTGTGTTCAACTGCCGAGATGCTGGTGTCGGACACAGAGGAGTTTAGTAAGTGCATTACCCGTTAGCAAACAGCTGAGGACTGTTGACGTCAGAGTTCTCTACAGACATCTCCCTTTGCATTGCTCGATAATCCCCATACGGCCCTGGTGCTCGAAATGCGAAATTCAAGAAGGCCAATACACACTGCCATAATTGATGGAGAATGTTTTACTGTTCTTATTACACATCGAATTTGTCGTGAAAAAAACAGCACTCATTAACAACAGGTCATAATGCAGCACATGTAATGGGTAGTGGGAAAAATCGGAAGAACAAAACTACTACAAAAACCGACCACAAAAGATTGCACCAGGAGAGATAGGCAGCAGTTGCGTATGTGTTCTCCTCGATATGCGGTCGTGAGCTAACCTACTTAGAGCCAGTCTTACCTCCCACCCCTCCCCCCCACCCCCTACCAACCTAGATCCCTCCCTCTCCTACAGGACTGTTATACCTTGTGACTGATGGTCCACAAGGAGATCCATCTGGTGGCAGTGATATACCGTCTCTGGTCAGCAGAGCTGAATCACACATGGTCGCTTCCTGCCGGCTGTTAATCATATTTCTCGGAAAGACAAGATCTCACTGGAACAACAACGAAATTCCAGATGACTCTCCAGATCGCTTCTTCAAACAACTGTTGGTTAGGAAACAGGCACCTACTACCACCTATGCTGACCGCAGCCCCTGCTCAGTTTGTGGCAGGCTTGGCCAGCCGCATCCAGATGTCCAGGTAGTCAGTCAGCGATAACAATGCCGCCACACACAATAGGCCTTGACACCGGTAGTCCACAGTACAAATCAAGATAAATGACGGCTACCCCGACTGTGAGAATTTGGTCTAGAACTGTGATTGCTGCTAATGATTGCTCTCACTGGCGCATGCCATTCTGAGAGAGAAAACACTTCACTGTAACAGTTGTATTTAATGTCAATGGACCGTCTATAACAGAGGATCGGTTACAAATGTAAAGCACAGTTGCATTGAGAATAACAGGCAGTCTTTCTTCCACGAAAATAGCCGCAGTCCACTTTTTTTTTTTTTAGTTTTATGGGCAAAATGGGAATAGTTTGAGAACATACAACAGGTTCAAATTACAAATTGTCATGCACAAGAGCATTATATTCTTTTCAGACAACTGAATCATCAATATAGAATGGCATCTATACAGTCATTCTCATATGTCCGACTGCAGGATATAGCCGAGCGGTCTAGGGCGCTGCAGGCATGGACTGTGCGGCTGGTATCGCCGGAGGTTCGAGTCCTCCCTCGGACATGTTTGTACTTAGGATAATTTAGGTTAAGTAGTGTGTCAGCTTAGAAGCTTAGGGACTGACGACCTTAGCAGTTAAGTCCCATAAGATTTCACACACATTAGAATTTTTTTCTTTTTTTTTTTTTTTTTTTTTTTTTTTTTACTTCAGGATACAATGCTCATCTCTCACCCCACCTCCCGTCATTTTATGACATCCAGCTAATTGAAAAACAACTTCAGCACTGCCACTGATCACAGATCTCAAAACTGCAGAGGTTGAAGATTCTGTAGTGATACATCTGACAGATGTATTAACTTACGTCACATCTCCTATCCATTTCCACCCTGTGTAAAAGCTAAAGAAAATTTCCTCTGTTTTGCTGTAAATACTACGGATCACTGCAGAACGTCCGCATCATTGTGAAACTTTTCTGAGAGTAAAGAAACAGCGAGTATTTAAACTCCAAAGTACATAGTTTGAGAGCAACCCTGGCGTTAAAATCAATTTCTGTAAATAAACTATCAAGCGCGAGTGTATCACAGACATTCCAGACATATGAAATAACGCTACAGAATACAGTCTTTCAGGATCTTTGTTCACATGTTGCAAAGAAGACAGACGCAGTTCCGAGGGGAGAAACGAGAACAGAAGCCGAGAGCAGAACCGTGTTAAGCTATAAGGCCCTACGATAAGGGACGGACACCCACGTCGCCAGCTAACCGCTAGAACCACCTCCCAGCCTATGTTAAAAACTAGAGCCCTCCAGAAGAACAGTATAGATCGTACGATAACACTAAAAGGGCCACCCCAGCCGCAAGTTTTAGCGTGAGACTTTTTCGCGTCTCTGCTACGTCAGGACCACCCCCCAGCCCATGTTAAAAGATAGAGACCTCCAGAAGAACAGTATAGATCTTACGATAACACTAAAAGGACCACACCAGCTACAAGTTTTAGCGTGAGACTTATTCGCGTCTCAGTTACATTGCAAACTTTAAAAACATTGCCCCACCACGAAAAGTTTAACGTTTCTCATTGGATAGACAGAATTTTTGTAGGGGGTGGTTAAGGTTAACTTTGAGACCCTGATTGGTCAGATGAAAACACAGCCAGATAGTTTTTTTAAACCAACTTCAGTAAATTGTAGTAAGGAGAAGTTAGGAGGGGTTGCTTCCGAGACAGCGAGGTGAGCGGACCTGTGCTGTCCGCCACCCTCTGACGAACACCGACAAGGTAATGAACTCACGCGATGCCACATAACAGCGCATAAAGCTTCACTCAGAACTGCAGAAGTCTCATCTGTTACACCCCCTTTTTGCGTAATACTAGTGTCGATCGTCAATTAATGCTCATGGTGTTCGCATTTGCCACTTGAAGTAAAAATCTGAAACGCGACTATTTTTCTGTTATATAGTTATTGAGAAGCCACATCAGCCACTGTAATCTACGACAAGTTAGATAAGTAATTAAAGATAATTGAGGGTCACTATAGACCATTTTGATAGTTTTCTCTCTTGTGAAACTTAATTTAAACCTAGATTATAGATGTGATATGGCCCAGAGCATCCTTCGATCCATTGTAGAACTTGGAAACCCATTCAGGGAATATTCGTTCACATTTTTGTTGAACGCAGTTGGTTTTTACCATCCTGTATTAAAATATTTCCTTTTAACAATAGTGCAATTTATAAACAATGCTTTGTGAGTAGAATAAAATTTCCAATGGTAAACTTAACTGCTTTTTCGACGTTATTTTATCAGCTAACTGTAAAAAAGGAAAGACTTGAACCCCTTCCACTAAATTTAGTTAGTATTAAGGTTCTTTTACAGGGAGTGCAGTGGAGCTGACGCTGAAATCGTCAAGTATTTGGTTATATCATCGCTAGTCTCACTGAACTCTTCTGAACTCTACATGTCATGTGTGGTCTGGCGTCTCCTTACCAGCAATAGGTCCCTGGTTCAAACTAGTCATTTCCCTAAAAAACACGCTCAGAGCGTCGTTGCGTGAAAGTGGTAGGGAGACACGTCATAGAACAAACAGACACCACGCAGAATATTAGAAGTCAGTACCAAGAAGGAACCGGCTTGAGTGGAATGCTGACCTTAAACACACACTCCTATGGCTCCTCAGTTCTGCACCTAAAAACGCTATATTGTTAAACCCACATGGGTTTCAAAGTATGCTGAATGCAACGAAGGACATATATATGGTTGAACTACCTCATTCTGCACTATTCTGGTGTCATAGGAACTGACCGAGCAGTTCCGCAGTACGAAGCCATCTTCGGTGTATATCCGCCGTTCGATATGCGTATAAACGAGCTGGAATGCAGTTGGGAGATTGATGTTCTGTCTCTTAGAAAATCGATGGATTTTATACGTCCGTACACTGACATTTACCATCGCAGTCGTGCTTATTTCGTGCTGACCTTCAGTAGTAGCGGTTTTGATGGATGCGACTGTTCCTCACTAGGAAATAGAGCAACTAAAAACGCCACGAATACTTTCGGTACTCTATATATTGAGTTTCCACCAATGCCATGCTGCACGAAAATGCACACGAAGAAACGGTGAAATCTTACAAGGGAGTAAGCACCATGATCAGTAGCCAAAGGAGATGTAACAGTCTTGTTGCTGTTTACAGTAGCATCACCACGGTGCTGGTATCATTCCTTTAGCACACAGAAGTGTGTCAAACCCATTAATTAGCTTACAGTGCCAAATGTTAGACAAATTTTAGTAACAACTTTTCACATGCACTTCGACGCCCACGAGAAATTCCCGAGCGAACGTTTGTCTTTCTGTCAGTTCAGCAGAAAGCAATTCCTATTGAGCGCCATCTGTTGGACAAGTTTTTATTAATTTCTTTCTATAGCATTTCGCCCCACAACAAAAATATGCTGTTAAAGTATGACGTCATTCTGAGCTTGCTACACATATCATTTACTGTCTACAAAGAATCGCTGTGGGTGCTAGAACGATCTACCTATCAACCTACCCGTCAAAGGGTTGAGGGCGAAAAAGCAGTGTAGCGCATGACGCTTGAATAACCATTATTTAGTCAGCCAGTATTTCAGAACGAGCGAACTTAGTGTCTTGGAACAAACTTTGTACGTAATTTTAAGACTTAGCGATTTGTTTATTTCTGATAACTACCAAAAAATGGACAAACGAAAAGGGTTGAGGGTGAAAAAGCAGTGTAGCGCATGACGCTTGAATAACCATTATTTAGTCAGCCAGTATTTCAGAACGAGCGAACTTAGTGTCTTGGAACAAACTTTGTACGTAATTTTAAGACTTAGCGATTTGTTTATTTCTGATAACTACCAAAAAATGGACAAACGAAAAGGGTTATCGCTTACGACAGTTCCACTTTTCATGCAGTAGAACTGCAACATGAAGCACGATGTTTTAATTTATTACTACTTTCCACTAACTGCTTTCTTGACACTTTTTCAGGCATTAGTCCCTTATACCTCATAATAAACAAGAAAAATTATAACGTTTTGCGACATATAGTTCAGAGCATTTGACGTCATAAACACTGAGATGAGTCTAAAACTGCTGTATCACGTTCTATTCTGTTACTTCTTTACTACTAACTCTATTTGCAACACATTCGGCAGATATCATCTGCGTATGTCGCTCAATGTGTCTAGAAAAATACACCATTCTACTACACATAGTTCAGGAGATGGAAATGGAAATGAGCGTTTGGCGTCATTGGCCGGGAGGCCCCTCGCGGGGCAGGTCCGGCCGCCTTGGCGCAGGTCTTATTACATTCGGCGCCACATCGGGCGACCTGCACGCCGGATGGGGATGAAATGATGATGAACACAACACAACACCCAGTCCCTGAGCGGAGAAAATCGCCGACCCAGCCGGGAATCGAACCCGGGCCCGGAGGACGGCAATCCGTCACGCTGACCACTCAGCTACTGGGGCGGACAGTTCAGGAGATAGGACAACATGAACACTTAGATACGTGAAAAACTGCAGCGTCATATATGATTTCCTTTTATTTATAATTTCTTTGCTACTCAGTACTCAAACAAATTTCCCAGTGGATGTACCTGCAAAATCATATCATTCTACAGTAAATTGTTTGGGAGATGCGGCGTCATAAACGTTAACCAGCTTTAAAATGAAACTGCAGGATGAAATTCGCTGCAAATACAGGTGAAATAGGTACCACGTACCGAATTTCGCCCTGTAGTTCCAGTTTTACGCCAATACGTGAGAAATGTAGTCAGTATAAGTGAAATATATTTGAAATGTGTACAAGAGTAGAGCCACCAGTAAAAAAATTCTTTGTAAATCCGTGTAAAGATTTCGACGACATTTGGGATGCATATTAATTATGATACCCGCCAGGTTAGGTGAGAGCGCTAATGAGCTCTTTCCTAGACTCGGGTACGCGCGCAGGCCCCGGATCGAACCCGCCCGGCAGATTAACGACGAGGGCCGGTGTGCCAGCCAGCCTGGTTGTGGTTTTTAGATGGTTCTCCACATCGCACTAGGTGAATACTGGGCTATTCCCCACGTCCCACTTCAATTACACGACTCGCAGACATCTGAAACACTTTTGCACTATTCATGATTTACACCAGACGCAGACAGGTGGAGTGCACTGATTCCTTCCTGGCAGGGGGAGGGAGGTTGGTGTTACAGGGTGGCACTTTGACAGTGAAAAGAGAGGCAATCCCTATCATATCTTAACAACAGTCTAGGCTTTTGTCTAGAATAATGAGTTCAAGACACTTTCAGCCTGAACGATCTATAGTAGGAAACAGATATGGTGCATATTTGACATACTCCACTTCGGTCGCTTAACTCAGGTCATTTTAAACCCTGTATATCTGCGATCCCGATTTTAAGGATGAATATCAGCCCTTATCTCCTCGTACAAGGAGGTCTGTTGTTTTATCTGATAAAAGCTGATTCTGCGTTGGTGCCGATGATGGCCACGTGGTTGTCATCAGGAGGTAGCTGCAACCAAATCACATAACATGCCAGACCATGCTAAGTACTACATGGTAACATGTAGCTCTTAACATGGTCTACTATCTCATGTGATTGGTTTTACTGATGTGACAAGCCCCATTTTACAAATGGATGTACAAATCGCTGCTGACAAATGTCATGAGATGTTCGATCGCTTTACTAACTGATTGTTTGCTAATGTAGAGTTTGTTTGTTGTCTTTCTGAAGAAGACGGGCTTCAATCCATTGATACCATACTTAAGGTTAACTGAAAACTACCATTTATTACAACTGGTTGACTGTCCCGGTCACCTGCTGTTCTGTAAACGTTGCTGAAGTGCAGCAGTGTACAAAGTACTGAGATATTGCAAAAATTCCTTTTTTTCTTTTGCTCAAACGGTTTCGGTAAAAAAAAGCGAAATTTGCTGTAGGACGTAGTGAAATATTCTCGTCTCAGCTCCCATATTTTCAACAACTTCCGATAGGTGTCGGCGCTATAGTGACCTTCAGAATGCAGTCTGTAACTGAGGTGCGTTGCATGCAGAAAGCTGTCATTTAGTTTCTTTCAGCGGAATGCCAGGCCATTGCTGATATCTACAGGCGATTGCAGAATGTACACAGACAGCTGACATCTGAACGAAAACGCGGCGAGTTTTGGGCAAAGCGGTGCGCAAACGGGTCAGATCTCCCGCCTGCCGGCAGATGTTGAGAGCTGTGACTCCTGCAATATTGGAACGTACGGACACTCTCATTCTGGTGGTCGATCGACGACAATCGAACACCTCGCTGCTTAGCTGAATGTCTCTGTTGTGCTAAAATACTCGACCACCCGTTGGGGTACTCAAAGGGGTGTGCACGATGGGCTCGTCGCCACCTAACAGGGCACCTGTATGGAATTCCTGTTTGGCCCAATGAAGGATGCACTACGTTGGAAGCAGGACGTAGATGATGGGGAGGTTATTGATGCAGAAAAACGTCGGCTCCACTGTCGATCGGTAGAATCGTACCAAGCGGGCATACAGGCCCTCCCTGTAAGGTTGCGTAACGCTGTCGTACTGAACGGAGATGATGTTGAAAAACAGGGTTTTATAGCCAGAAGAGTGGAGAATAATATGTAGTGTAGGAGTCTTGAATAAAACCTACCTGCTTTCAGAAAAAAATTAGTTCCTTTACTTATTGAATGCCCTCTCGTACATGGATGCCCCGGTGTCTTTCGCCGAAAATTTTGAGAGGTAGCAAGAAGATTAGGGAAGGTAGGGGCCAGAGGACAACCTTGACAAACTCGTTTGTTCACTAAAACTGATGAGAGTTCCTTCAGTAAGAAATAACAACACCCTCACAATCATCCTGAAGAGACCTGATTATCTTCATGAGTTTTGGACGACACCATGTCTTGAGAGGTAAAGAATAGAGTCCCTCTGCACTGAACGTCTCAAATGCCTTGTTTAGATCGATGAACGCATTGAACAAGTCTTCTGCTTGCCGAGTGTGAAGATCATTTCAATAACACACAAATGAGCTACCGGTGGCTCGTATACCAACCACTTCATCTCCCACTACAAAATATGAGATTCAGGGTACAAACCTTCAACAATCCTCTCCATTCTGCCAAGCACCACACGGTCAAACACTTTTCCGACGACACTCACCATCGAAATTCTGTGTTTGCTAATTCCATCACCGCGACTGAATTTACCTTCATAGAGTACAAAGATGGCATCGAGTATCTCTTGCAGCACTCTACCCTCCGCCAAGTCTCAGTAAAAGTTATAGAGCGGTGAGAAGACTGTAGGTTCAACAGTTTCTGTCTGGATGCCATCTTTCCAGTTTTAAATTACGAAATAAAATTTTGGAGCTCCTACTTTGTAGCCATGGCGTCTTGCCATGTAGTGTTAAGTTGACACTTGAAAAAAAATGCCACCTATTGCTTATAGGCTGACGAAGGCGTGACGATCTTCTATGGTTACTACGAGAATTTGTCTTCATCTTGCAGCTGTGAACTTTGTCCTCCATACATTTGTAAATGGGTATGATGTAAGACTACGTCCACGTCTCCCACAAAATTTCTGTTTTGAGTTTCTGTACTTTTGTTACCGCACAAGAAAATTAGCTTCATCCCTATCTAGTAGTACTCAGTACGCTAGACTTTTAAAAGATTGTAAAGTTACCCATAAACTGGAACTGCCCTTTGCTATAAATGAATTAATTAGACTGTAGGTATTACGTATCTGCCGTCAGACACGTCCTAATAATGGCTAATAACGCATGGTCAATGCTGGTCCCTATATTGCCTTAGGACATAATTAGCAGCGACTGTATGCAGGCCACTGCATTACCGTGCAATATTGAACTGCAAGCATCAGCAGTGAGATTTGATCAATAGAATCGGCGTAAGCCTATAGTGCCTAGTGTTAATAGCGTCAAAAAGGACCAGCATCTCGTAAGTCATCAGAGAAAACCGTTTGTAGACGTAGCTTGGAAGAGAACTACTAAGAAACGTGGTGAATACAACGACTCCAGTCCGAATTTTTCGTTGGCTTCTTATCTGTTTTTAGCATGAAAGTTACATTACATGTGAAGTAGATGCATTCATTTAACGAAGCTACACTACCGAATTCTGCATGTGATACTTGTGAAAAAAGAAAAGAATGACAACAACATGTTTACTAGCTTCATTCGAATTTGTTTGCTCAGGGAGACACTAGGTATTCAGAGTCGCAACTACGAAGTTTGGTGCTTTATATTACTCTGCGGTATAAAAGATACGAATAGTATCTTATTTTGTAAGACTTCAAACACTTAAATTAGTCTCTCGGAGTCTACATACTGAAAATATGACATATAGAAGGTGTAAAAAAAACTACGTAGAAAAAGTTCAACCAGCAACAGCGTGCTAGCGATTGTCTATCACTGTCAAAACAACCAAGGCAGATGGGCAGAAAGATCTTGTAGAGTACCTACCGGTGACTCGTATACCAACCACTTCATCTCCCATTACAAAATATGATTTCAATTCTAAAACAGTATTTATCGCATGGCAGTCTGAACAGCGACACTGAACATCATTAAAGAACCAGTGACAGGAAAACGGTGTGATATTTTTGTCTCATTAGTAAGATATTTCCTTTTATCTCCTCTAAGAACTTTAGTATTAAGTATTGTAAGTAGGCTGTTTATGTTTTCTTATTGGCAACGTTACGTAGCGCTCTATATGAAAATCACTGGCTGTGCTGTGTGCAGTCTGTGGCTAGTTTGCATTGTTGTCTGCCATTGTAGTGTTGGGCAGCGGCAGCTGGATGTGAACAGCGCGTAGCGTTGCGCAGTTAGAGGTGAGCCGCCAGCAGTGGTGGATGTGAGGAGGGAGATGGCGGAGTTTTGAAATTACGTATATTATGACTTGTGATGATATTAAGATAAATACATTGTTTGTTCTCTATTAAAATCTTTCATTTGCTAACTATCCCTATCAGTAATTAGTGCCTTCCGTAGTTTGAATCTTTTATTTAGCTGGCAGTAGTGGCGCTCGCTGTATTGCAGTAGTTCGAGTAAGGAAGATTTTTGGTGAGGTAAGTGATTTGTGAAACGTATAGGTTAATGTTAGTCAGGGCCATTCGTTTGTAGGTATTTTTGAAAGTCAGATTGCGTTACGCTAAAAATATTGTGTCAGTTTAAGCACAGTCTCGTATATACAATTCTTCAAAGGGGACGTTACAGTATACGTAATTTTGTACGTCCTGTATACTAGTATGGGTCGCACAGTAAGACAATTCGGTCAACATTAGAACTACTGACAGCCTTGGGAGTGCCAGTCCTGACAAAACTCTACCATCTGGTGAGCAAGATGAATGAGACAGGCGAAATACCCTCAGATGTCAAGAAGAAAATAATTCCAATCCCAAAGAAAGCAGGTGTTGACAGATCTGAAAATTACCGAACTATCAGTTTAATAGGCCACTGCTGCAAAATACTAACACGAATTCTTTACAAACGAATGGAAAAACTGGTAGAAGCCTACCTAGGCAAAGATCAGTTTGGATTCCGTAGAAATGTTAGATCACGTGAGGCAATAGTGGCTCTACGACTTACCTTAGGCCGACCGAGCGGTTCTAGGCGCTACAGTCTGGAGCCGCGCAACCGTTACGGTCGCAAGTTCGAATCCTGACTCGGGTATAGATATGTGTCATGTCCTTAGGTTAGTTAGGTTTAAGTAGTTTAAAGTTCTAGGGGACTCATGACCTCAGAAGTTAAGTCCCATAGTGCTCAGAGCCATTCGAACTTATCTTAGAAAATAGATTATGGAAAGGCAAACCTACGCTTCTAGCATTTGTAGACTTAGAGAAAGCTTTTGACAATGTTATTTAATGGAACACGCTCTCGCAAATTCTGAAGGTGGCAGGGGTAAAACACAGGGAGCGAAAGACTATTTACAGTTTGTACAGAAACCAGATGGCAGTTATAAGAGTCGAGGGACATGAAAGGGAAGCAGTGGTTGTGAAGGGAGTGAGCCAGGGTTGTAGCCTCTCCCCGGTATTATTCAATCTGTATATTGAGTAAGCAGTAAAGGAAACAAAAGAAAATTTTGGAGTAGGCATTAAAAACCAGGGAGAAGAAATAAAAAACTTTGAGGTTCGCCGATGACATTGTAAATAGGCAGCAAAGGACCTGGAAGAGCAGCTGAACGGAATGGACATGGTCTTGAAAGGAAGATATAAGATGAACATCAACAAAAGCAAAACGAGGATAATGGAATGTAGTCGAATTAAATCGGATGATGCTGCGGGAATTGTGAAAAAGTGAAACATGGATGATAAATAGTTTAGGCAAGAAGAGAATAGAAGCTTTCGAAATGTGGTGCTACAGAAGAATGCTGAAGATTAGATGGGTAGATCACATAGCTAATGAGGAGGTACTGAATAGAATTGGAGAGAAGAGAAATTTTTGGCACAACTTGACTAGAAGAAGGGATCGGTTGGTAGGACATGTTCTGAGGCATCAATGGATCACCAATTTAGTATTGGAGGGCAGCGTGGAGGGTAAAAATCGCAGAGGGAGACCAAGAGATGAATACACTAAACAGATTCAGAAGGATGTAGGTTGCAGTAGGTACTGGGAGATGAAGAATCCTGCACAGGATAAAGTAGCATGGGGAGCTGCATCAAACCAGTCGCTGGACTGAAGACCGCAACAACAGCAGCCTAAATTAACTACTAAAATAACAGGAGCAATATTTCCTGTGCATATTATCGACTTTTCCGGTCATTAGTTTCCGTACAATATTTAAATCACAAAAATTTACCTTAAATATGTGCATATCGTTTGGTCCATTAACGTATATGTGATATTATTGGTTCCCAAGCTCTACTGCGGGTCGCTATGAATGCCTCTCCTGCACTAACCTTCTCATGTCACAGAATACTTTTCAGCTACGCCCAGCTTTATTAATTTGTTGCATGTGTTCATGCCTCTGTCTTTCCCATCAGTTTCCGCCGTCAACAGCTCCCGCTAGTATCACGCGGGTTGTGACGTGATGATCTAACACATGTCCTGCCATCCAGTCCTTTCATCTTTTCAGTGTTTTCCATATGGTCCCTCTATGCCAATGCTGCTGAGAAACTTTCGCTAATGATCGCAATGTCATAATCGAATGTCATCAGTGATATCCCTTCACCCAGAAATATAATCTCACGCATGAATTTTTCTTTTATTTCCCTCACTGCTTCTTTGATGTAAGGGTTGAACAGTCGGTGTTTTAAATCCGTGCACTTCGTTCTTGGTCTGTTCTCTATTGCTTACGGTACGTATTTGTATATTGTCTTTCCCGTAAAGCTTACGCCTATTTTTTCAGTATTTCGAACGTCTTGCATCATTTTACGTTATCGAAAGCGTTTTGATTTATCTTCTATGAGAGCTATTCGGAAAGTAAAGTACAGTTGGTCACGAAATGGAAACCACTGTCAAAATCTAAAATGTTTCAGTAGCGACAGTTAGCTGCACCATCCAGTTACTTTTCTACATAGTCGCCCCTCTGACTTAGACGTTTGTCGCAGCATTGTACAACTTCCAGATACCGTCGTCATAGAAGGCAGCCGCCAGTGCCTTTCGCCAATTCTCTACGGTGGTCCACAGTTCGTTGTCTTCGCCAAAATGTTTTCTTCATAGCCAGCGGTTCATGTGAGCAGAGATGAAAAGGAGAGAGAGACTCGTCCGGGAAGTATGGTGAGCGACCAAAGACTTTCCGTCAAGAGGGCTGCGTGAGCTTCTTCATTGCTCTTGAAGTATGCGGCCGAGACCTGTCATGAAGAAGGATACACATTACATGGTATGTTGGCTGCATGACATCAGGCGAAATCTCTCATAAGCACTCATACTTAGCGGGAGACACTACATACCTAGGACATTCCTAGGTATCAACACATGCTCATTGTGCGTTCAGAACTATAAAGAACGATGTGACGCGATCAACAGACGTACTAGAGAAGCCGCCCAACACATCTGTGCAAAGCTTCGCCTTGTTTTCTCTGTGGTTGCCTTTTCGCCGCTGATCAGACCTTACTTTCTGAATAGCCCTCGTGTTATCAAGTGCAACGTCGTAACTACCTCTCTGGTACGTTTACGTTTCCTGAATCCAAACTGATCTTCATCTAACAGATCTTCAACATTCTTTTCCACTCTTCTGCATATTATTCACGTTAGCAGCTTCCATGCATGAGATGTTACGATGTTAGTACAATAGTTCTCGGACTTACCTGCCCTTGCTATCTTCGGAAATTGTGAGGATGGCATTTTTTCAAAGGTCTGATGATACGTCACCAGTAAAAAAAAAATGTTTTAATCGCTACAGTTTGCTTCAATTCTAGCGGCTTCTTTATAAGTCGCCGCTCCGACCTAAACATTTCTTGTGGCGTTGTACCAACGTTCCCACACGCCTGTGAGCCGCACACGCCTGAGACTACTGCAATGTTGGAATGCGTACAGACACTCATTCGTGGTGACCGACGGATCACCATGAAACATCTCGCTGCTCAACTGCAATTCGCTGTTGGTAGTGTTGACACAATCGTCCACCAGTGGGGGCACCAAAGGTGTGTGTCCGCGGGGTTCTTCGCAACTTTACTCGAGACCATAAACCGGAACGAAGAACCATCTATGCGGAATTGATGCGGCGTTAGGAGGCTGATCGTCACAGGCGACGAAACATGGGTTCATCACTTCGGACCGGAAACTGAATGCCCACCCATGGAGTGGCGCTACATCACGTTTTCCTCCGAAGAAAAAGTTCAAAGCCGCTACCTAAGCTGGCAAATACATAACGCTTGTCTCCTGGGACTCTGAAGGGGTTATTCTGTTTGACGTCCTCGCTCATGGTGCTACGATTAACTCTGAATGTTATTATGCTACCTTCAGGAAAACGAAGAATCTACTTCATGTGTCGTCGTCAGAAAAATGCAAATGAACGTCTCATTTTTATGGAATCTGGTCGAATAAACTTCTGTAATAGGAAAAACCTTGTTTAGAATTCTTAGCTCCGATGACAACGCAAGGACTCACAAAATCTGTGCATCCGAGAGGAACCCACAAAACCTCACTCGATTGATGTGCCTCATCCACGCAACAGCCAGGATCAGGCAGCTAACTACTTCCATCAGTTTGTCACAATGATGGATGCACTCCGATGAAAACAGTACTTGGATGACGGGGAGGTTATTGATGCAGCAACACGTTGACTCCGAAATCGACCAGTACAGTGGTACCATGCGAGCATACATGCGCTTCCAGTAAGGTGGTGTAGGATTTTGTAGTCAAATGAGTGGGGAATAATATCCTGTATTGGAATCCTGAATAAAACCGAACTCCTTCCAGAAAAAAATATTTTATTACTTATGGGACGTCCCACTTACAAGTTTCGTCTTTTCATTTCTGGAAATGGCAGAAAGTGAATTTTCCTGTATTGAGAGACTGCCATAGAAATAAATGAAATAATTTAATGTATTATATATGTTCACTCCTGTCGATAAGTAGCCAGTCCCTGATACATCTGGTGTCAGTCTACAACCCACTTCAAGTTCGTTTGATAGTGTTATTTCTACCGTCTTACAACTTCAGAGACTCGGTCGCTGTGACCGAGCGGTACTAGGCGCTTCAGTCTGGAACCACGCGGCTGCTACGGTGCAACTCCAGACCGAGTATGTGATCTCTGAAGTACAAAGTTGTTCAAATAGCTCTTAGCACTATGAGACTTATCATCTGAGGTCATCAGTCGCCTAGAACTTAGAACTAATTAAACCTTACTATCCTAAGGACATCACACACATCCATGGCCGAGGCAGGATTCGGACCAGCGACCGTAGCGGTCGCTCGGTTCCAGACTGCAGCGCCTAGAACCGCACGGCTACTCCGCCCGGCCTCAACCGAAATTGCCCGGGCAAAAATGCACTGCATTGCTTATTGAACGCCTTTCGCACACGGTAACCTCCTGGGAGCTACTGGTGACAGTGCCTTTATAGTCCGAATGTCTGTTGCGTTGAATTTACGGATCGCGTAGGGTACAGGTGAGGCCGATGTAAGCCTTGAAACTTCACTCTTTGAGATGCTGATACCATCACGTGTTACGTCCACTTTATGTAGAAATATGAGTTTGTTAACTCGTCCAGTAATTGGTAATTAGCCCGTACTGCGGTGACCGGGACGACCGGCTCTTACAGGGTGGGGTCTCCGGTAACTGGCCTGGCGCACCGCGGCGTGATGCTGTTAGTGGTGGAGTTAGGACCGGCAGGGGACGAGCCTGTTGCACAAGTTATCGTTGCTGCGGGTCGCCGCAACAGCGTAGCGCCGGCCAGCCTGCGGCCTCTGTTACAATCACGTGCTCACCGTCGTGGCGGCGGTCCCCAATAAAGGACGGGCCGCACGCGCCGCGCTAATAGCCCACGCAGCAGGCAGCCGCGACTGGGTCGTTCTGGTCAACCCACGTATCGCATACCTGACTGTACCATCGTTTCTGGTGAGTGGATACTCTGTGACATCGTTCTTGTACGTCCACGTATCGTATATTTGTCCCCGTCATCAAGTCAGGCATGTGTATATTGTGAATAAAGGAAAATTTAATATTTAAAAAAAAAAGTCACACTCGGACAACCACTTTCACGGCCAGTGTTGACTACAGTCTACATTTTCGCGCTGAGAGACCATGGTCAGGATGCATATTCTCACAGGATGGCAACATAGTGAAAGAACTGGAAGCGAGGTGTAGCAAAGCTAATGCAGTGAGCGCTCAGCTACGATCTACTCTCTTCAGCAAGAAGGAAATCAGTACCAAGACTAAGTTATCTGTGCACCGTTCAATCTTTCAACCAACTTTGTTGTATGGGAGCGAAAGCTGGGTGGATTCAGGTTACCTTATCAACAAGGTTGAGGTTACGGATATGAAAGTAGCTAGGATGATTGCAGGTACTAGTAGATGGGAACAATGGCAGGAGGGTGTCCACTATGAGGAAATCAAAGAAAAACTGGGAATGAACTCTATAGATGTAGCTGTCAGGGCGAACAGGCTTAGATGGTGGGGTCAAGTTACGCGCATGGGAGAAGCAAGGTTACCCAAGAGACTCATGGATTCAGCAGTAGAGGGTAGGAGGAGTCAGGGCAGACCGAGGAGAAGGTACCTGGATTCGGTTAAGAATGATTTTGAAGTAATAGGTTTAACATCAGAAGAGGCACCAATGTTAGCACTGAATAGGGGATCATGGAGGAACTGTATAAGGGGGGCTATGCTCCAGACTGAACGCTGAAAGGCATAATCAGTCTTAAATGATGATGATGATGATGAGACCATGGTCTTCCATCTCTACATATAACAGAAAACTGACTGCCGGCCTTATCATCACCCAGTCCAGACCGCTAAGGAAAGAAACTAGAAATTTGGAAAGGTTGTCGATATTATACTGAAAACGTCGTTTAAGATAGGATTTTTCGAAATTTCACTCCTAATGTTGTGAAGTAGGGGACGAAATATTTTTTGAAAATACGCCGTCATGAACGCGTTTCAGAAGGAACAACTAGAAATATTCGTAAAGGTTTCTCAATCAGAAGTAACGAATTATGTGTTTATGTATTTTTGGTGAAGGGAGTTAAATAGAGGATGAGATGTTTCATGAAATCATTTCGAAAGCTATGGAAATTTTAATCTACAGGGTGTTTCAAAAATGACCGGTATATTTGAAACGGCAATAAAAACTAAACGAGCAGCGATAGAAATACACCGTTTGTTGCAATATGCTTGGGACAACAGTACGTTTTCAGGCAGACAAACTTTCGAAATTACAGTAGTTACAATTTTCAACAACAGATGGCGCTGCGGTCTGGGAAACTCTAAAGTACGATATTTTCCACATATCCACCATGCGTAGAAATAATATGGCGTAGTCTCTGAATGAAATTACCCGAAACCTTTGACAACGAGTCTGGCGGAATGGCTTCACATGCAGATGAGATGTACTGCTTCAGCTGTTCGATTGTTTCTGGATTCTGGCGGTACAACTGGTCTTTCAAGTGACCCCACAGAAAGAAGTCACAGGGGTTCATGTCTGGCGAATAGGGAGGCCAATCCACGCCGCCTCCTGTATGTTTCGGATAGCCCAAAGCAATCACACGATCATCGAAATATTCATTCAGGAAATTAAAGACGTCGGCCGTGCGATGTGGCCGGGCACCATCTTGCATAAACCACGAGGTGTTCGCAGTGTCGTCTAAGGCAGTTTGTACCGCCACAAATTCACGAAGAATGTCCAGATAGCGTGTTGCAGTAATCGTTTCGGATCTGAAAAATGGGCCAATGAATCCTTTGGAAGAAATGGCGGCCCAGACCAGTACTTTTTGAGGATGCAGGGACGATGGGACTGCAACATGGGGCTTTTCGGTTCCCCATATGCGCCAGTTCTGTTTATTGACGAAGCCGTCCAGGTAAAAATAAGCTTCGTCAGTAAACCAAATGCTGCCCACATGCATATCGCCGTCATCAATCCTGTGCACTATATCGTTAGCGAATGTCTCTCGTGCAGCAATGGTAGCAGCGCTGAGGGGTTCCCGCGTTTGAATTTTGTATGGATAGAGGTGTAAACTCTGGCGCATGAGACGACACGTGGACGTTGGCGTCATTTGGAGCGCAGCTGCAACACGGCGAACGGAAACCCGGGGCCGCTGTTGGATCACCTGCTGCACTAGCTGCGCGTTGCCCTCTGTGGTTGCCATACGCGGTCGCCCTACCTTTCCATCACGTTCATCCGTCATGTTCCCAGTCCGTTGAAATTTTCAAACAGATCCTTTATTGTATCGCTTTTCGGTCCTTTGGTTACATTAAACCTCCGTTGAAAACTTCGTCTTGTTGCAACAACACTGCGTTCTAGACGGTGGAATTTCAACTCCAGAAAAATCCTCTGTTCTAACGGATAAACCACGTTGTCTACAGCACACTTGCACGTTGTGAACAGCACACGCTTACAGCAGAAAGACGATGTACAGAATGGCGCACCCACAGACTGCGTTGTCTTCTATATCGTTCACATCACTTGCAGCGCCATCTGTTGTTGAAAATTGTAACTATTGTAATTTCGAAAGTTTGTCCGCCTGAAAATGTACTGTTGTCCCAAGCATATTGCAACAAACGGTGTATTTCTATCGCTGCTCGTTTAGTTTTTATTGCCGTTTCAAATATACTGGTCATTTTTGAAACACCCTGTAGCTTCTCGTGTAAAAATAAGAAAGGACGTGT
This sequence comes from Schistocerca cancellata, assembly GCF_023864275.1. NCBI lineage: Eukaryota > Metazoa > Arthropoda > Insecta > Orthoptera > Acrididae > Schistocerca > Schistocerca cancellata. The sequence continues at coordinate 581,309,439 of NC_064626.1, forward strand.
TTCGCTGTTTTTGGAGATTCAGTCCTTAAGGGGATTGAAATTTGGCCTAAATGACACACTGACTCACCACAGCCCAGCTTGGGTAGAAAGGTATTGACCTTATACTGTCGGCATAGTTTAGTGAGGGCTTGTTCGGCATTCTACCCCTAGAGCGGAGAGGTAGGGGGTGAAAGGTCTTTTGAAAATAGGCAACTACAAAGTCAATCTTGAAGTTATAAGTAAGAAAATTGGTATTTAGCTTCTCAGGCAGAAATTGAAAAATATGTGCTTCAGTATTTTTGCGAAATTTAACCACTGATGGGATAAAATAGGTTGTGGGTGAACTTAAAGTATTAATATACCACTTTCTAAGCATTGTATATGAAAACTGGTGTTTGACTCTTAGCTTGGAAGTAAAACAATAGCATGTGTGGCTCAGTGTTTTTCGAAATTCAACCCCGAATGGGATTTAGTGTTGGATGAAAGTTTTTATAGAAATACTTCATCATGAAAGCAGTTTTAAACATAAATCTAGGAAAATATGTATTTGGATTCTCGGTTGGAAATTGCAAACATATGAGAGTGTTGTTTTGGAAGTTTAGCCCAAAAGGGGAGAAAATAGGGGACGAAAGTGTATATGGAAGTATTTAATTAATGAAGCATTTTTTGAGCTAAAGCTCTGAAAAATTGTATTTTGATTCTCGGTTAGTAATAAAAAATACGTGTTTCAGCGGTTTTGGGAAATTCAGCCGCTAAGGAGGAGATATAAGTGATGAAAATTTTATGATAATATTTCTTTACATTAAAACATGTCTATAGCTACATCTGTTAGCATTAGCAACATCTATACATCTATAGCTGTATCTATTGGTGTTTGACTTCTGACGAAATACGTGTTTGGAGATGAAAGTTTCTATGAAAATAATACCACAACATCTAAAAATGTAAGATTAACAAAGATTCCAGCTACCAGAATGGCATTTAAGAAAGAAGCATTCGGCCAAGACCATGCTTCTACGACCGCATACAGCGTGAAAAGTTTAGAAGGCGGTGCAATTTGTGGACAACATATAAATTTTAATAAAGAAAAACGAAAGAAAATTCTGTACAGACCATACAGACAACGCGAGCGAAGCAGCGGGTGCTAAATTACATTGAACTATCCCGTGGTGTTACGATGACTCCCGCTGAAAATTGTCTTTTCATTTGGAAGTTTCATTTTGCACACTATCGTCTCGCTTTTCATAACTGTGACGTCAGATCTCGTTAAGCGGTAACCTGGGTATTGAGTCCTGGTCCGGCAAAAATTTTCATCTGTCACTAATCAATTCGTACAGCAGGTGTGTAATAGCTTTCGCAGTTTAAGAATTAATACAGCTGTAGGTTGTCGGCTGTATCTGTTCCTTCAGGCATTCGCACATGTCTAAAGAACACTGCATTAGACTATAAAGACACTGAACAATGCAGACATTGCCAACCTGTATTTCATGACACAGCATGGCAGAACACCGAGAGTAAGAATGTCCTTCCCTATGCGGAAATCGTAGGAATACGTGCGAGTGTGGGACAGACACTGTGACATTCGGAAGTTTGAGTCAGCCAAAGTGATTAAGGTGGCCACTCGCGTTAACCGGTAATTGCGGATTAGGGCACCGGTCCAGCACAAATTATAGTTTGTCACTAATCATTGGTGCAGCTGGCGTATAATCGTATTAGTCATCTGCTAATACATTTCGTTAACTGAATTAAGTTTCTAGTTGAAAGACATTAGCAGTAAGTGTTCTTCGCTTTAAATTAGATTTCAGATATAGAAGGGTGAGTCGACGGTTGCTGATACGGACGACCTGAGCTTTCTCAACATTCGGAGTGATCAGGCACTTTACTAAGATATTAGATCGAAGAGATGCCCAAAACCTGTGTGCTGATCTTAATGGCTCAGTTACCCTTATATGCGTACAAGCTATTATTATATGTCTGAGGGGAGAATCTTGCAAGATATAAGCCCAAAGCAAACTTTATTCAATTATTGGTCAGTTTCTTGTTGAATTGTTTATCATGTAATGTTTCAGCAGAAATTACATAGAATTCATTTCAGTTGTGCTTGGATCACGTAAGCTTCTACATGTCTGTGTTTATTCTCATAAATATAGGAGGTCAGGTTCCATTCCCAAATAATTTTCAGGGCTATTTTAGTACTACGGCATAGCTTAAACTTACAAAAGTAGTTCAGTTTTCCAAACCACAAACATATAAACACACAAACACACACATTACACTGTGAATGAAACTGTTTCACTGATAGGAGATTTTTTGTGAACGGAATTGTTGAGGATGTATCAAAAAGAATTATCCGATTTTAAAAAATCATAACTGTAATGTTATTTGAGATATGTGCGTAAACAACGTACTGTTGGAAAGAGCTAACTCTCTAGTTCTACATGGTTTCCGCTAGGTAGCAGCAGTGTGCGCCACTTCATTCCTAGTAAAAATGGTTTCGGGACAACAGAAGGCGTTTTGAGTTCTAAGTTTTACATAGTGCGGGGTCAGTAATAACTGTTCAGCGTTACTTTTGTACTAGGTATGGTGTGGACCCTCCTACAGCACAGAGCATTAGACGATGGCACGAATAAGACCGAGGAAGGTTATCTGTGTAAAGGCAAATCGCCGGGCCGTCCATGAGTGTCTCATACGGAGGTCGAACACATCCACCATAGTTTAACAAGGAGGCCGCAGAAATCCGCTCGCCGTGCAGTTCAACAGCTCAACTTGCCCCCGATGTCCATCTGGAGTGTGCTGCATCACGTTTACACATGATATCACAGTAAATTCAGATACTGCAAGCTCTTCGTGAAGGTGAGAAACAATAACGTGTGGAAATCTGTAATTTCGTTCTTGGCAAGATGGAGGACGACAGTTTTCATCCACGCTTCGTGTTTAGTGACTGGGCAACATTTCATTTAAATAGAAAGGGGAACCGTCATAATGTTAGAATATCGGCTACAGAATAACCTCATCAAGTTGTATAAATGAGAGGCACTCTCCAAAATTTAATGTGTTTTACGGGAAAAGATGTATGGTCCGTTTTTCTTTTCGGCGAACATTGTTAGAGGAAGCATATATCTCTATATGCTTGAGAACTTTCTTTTCCCACATTTGGAGACTGATTCGAACTATTTCATTTACCAACAGGATAGGGGACCGCTATCCTGACTTCTGGAAGTGCGGGAATATTTAATCCAATGGATTACTGAACGATGGATCGTCGCACTGGACGAAATGATTCAGCCTTACATTAATGGTCTCCTGGGTCACCGGACCTGACTGTATGTGATTATTTCTTGCGGGAGTTTATAAAAGACTGTGCCTCCATTATCAACAGCAATGAATGAACTAAGACATCATGTAAAAGCAGCTGTGGAAGCTTTAACTAGCTGCAATGTGCGAACAATTGAATACCGCATTAACATATACTCTGCATCTCAAGCGGAGCATACTGAACACCTGTGAAAAGGTATGGAAAAAACTTTGAGTTTCCAGTTCATCAGAAAACAAAATATCTTGTATATGCTTATTAGTTTCAGAAATATAGAATTGCCAAATCGTATGATTCTTTTTGACACATCCTGTAGTTTTACTCGTGTTCAGAAAATGTCTTACTACAATCCATATCTGGTACAGTAATGAATTTTTATCAGCCGGCTGAGAGTATGGCCGTACACAATCATCTTAGGCCAGGTGTTGCCAAATAGTTTATGGGGATTTTTCAACAATGTGTAGTTCAAACAGCTCATAGAAGGGCGCCTAAGTGTAACCGCTAAGTTGATCATCAACCCAAAAATTCAATTTACAACGGAGAAAGAGACTAATGAGCAACTTAACGGTCTGGATGTTTCGCTAATGAAATTGGTATACTGGTCTTTGGGCCAATACGTGTATAGAAAAGTCACACATACTGATCAATGTTTCCATAATGAATCCCAAAATTATCAAAGACAAAAAGGAGTCGTTATTAAAATCTTGGTGAAAAGAAATAAAATTTGGGAGTCGAGTTATTTACGAGATGAGCCGAATTACTTACAGTGAACTTTCAAGAAAAATGGTTACTCCAGTGAGGAGGTGGACTGAACACTCTGTCCAAGAAGAGAGGAATTTAGAAATAATGACGAAAAATGGCCACTGACTGGGAAGTTATTTCCTTTCATTGAGAAGATAACAAATCGCATCGGGAAAATGTTGGCCAGGTGTACTATTGAAACGATCTTTACACTCATCAATAAAAGACTGAGACTATGTAAACTTACGCATTATGTTATCTTTACCATATTCTTCGTTGTGTTGTCAGAGAGAGTACACATTGACACTAATGCAAAAAGATGTTAAGCACCCAAAATGTAAAAGCTGGCAAACACAATGAATAGCTAGCGAGCATCTCAGTTGATACACACTTAACAGGCCAAATAAAAGACCGTTGTTTTCTTTTTTTAATGTCCGATTAATCAGGATTAGACCTTTTAGCAAAAGGATAATCTTGTCTATTTTTAATATTATCTGCCAATCTACTTCCTATTGATTCTATTACGACACAGTCCCAGTACTGACACGCAGGGGCAGCTATCTGTGTCCCATCATACATCATTCTGCGTCCCTTAGCTACACGATGCACCTCCGACGCCGATTTCTCAGGTTGTGATATTAGTGTGGGGCGATGGTGTTCATCTTATTTATCGTGAACGAGGCGGATTAACTGCACACTGTACGTTTCCCATAGTGAAAAGGTACTTTGTAAACACCAAAATTCCTCATGTAGATCGGTTGCTTGTCTACCAAATTCCGGGGGCATATATTCAAACTAAGGAACTTAGAGGTCTCCTTGAATCTGTCGGAGATGATTTGGGACTGAGGTAGTCTGGCATTTACAAATTAGGATTAAATTAAAATATGAATGCTAATTTTTGCCAACGACAGTATTTAATCGACAATGATGATGACACGCAGAGATAATCATTACGTATTCTGTTGCGTACTTTCTTTTCAGACTCGACTAGTTGCTTACGCAAGTTTGAGCAAAATTAATCATACCGCAAAATAAATCCGCAACTGAAAAGGCAGAAAGTTTATTAAAACGTTAGGAATCTTCTCTGTACGGATTTAGCTGGATTATAGTCTTGTGTGGAAGGGAGACGTGGACGAAAAACATTTCCGAGAAGAACAGAATGGAAGCTTCTGATGTGGGTTGATATTACATGTCATGTGGAAGAAAGAGGGATAAATTCTGTAAACCTGCAGAAGGAGTCTAAGGTTCGAATACGGGGAACAGGTTCAACTGAATGCAGTAGTTACGATGAAGAGACTGAGAGGATCATGAGCTGCATCAAACCAGTACTAGAACTCAAGATCACAACGACATGAAAAAGCATGGAAACGTTTCTAGACTATCTATAGATTTAGAATGTTTAATGTTCAAAAGTTATCTCACGCAAACTATGGAGATTTCGCTGGTTCTTAGTACTTTTTTGCGAATATTTAGTACAGCAGAACAGATGTTTGTGGGATTCTTCTCCTGATTGCTCTACAGTAATTTGCGGCAGCTGTCTTCTATCTTACCATGTTCCACACCTGTTATGATGTCGAAGACCTGACAGAAAGGAAAACAGTACACTGCCCGTAAGGAAAATGCAACAACCCTTAGCGGCAAAGTCCTTTTAGTGACAAGTGATGTGGCAGATATTTCATCAATGTAGGAGTCTATGGTCACTACACCATAGTGTCGTCGTCGTAACCCCCCCCCCCCCCCTCCGCCCACCCCACTTGTCATGCAGCAAAGCAGAATGTATTCTCTCTTGCATAACGCTGCCGAATAGCCTCCTGCGATAGATTCCCCAAGCAACTTACCCTTGTTGTTACTATTAGGAAATGATTCTTGCAGGGCCTAGAGAACGGGTAGGCATCCTCTTTACCATGTGTCGTACGTGTTCAGTTGGCAGAATATCTGGTGAACTTGTTGGCCAGGGCAGTTACTGATACAATGAAGAGTATGTTTGCGTCGCAACAGCCGTTTGAGAATGTGCATTGTCCAACAACACAGGAAGCGCCAAAGAAACTGGTACAGACGTGCGTATTCTAAAATACAGAGATATGTAAACAAGCAGAATACGGCACTGCGGTCGTCAACGTCTATATGAGAAAACACGTGTCTCGTGCAAAAAAATTGCAATTTTGTGGTAGGGTCTTATGGGACCAAACTGCTGAGGTCATCGGTCCCTAAGCCTACATACTATTTAATCTAACTTCAACTAACACTATGGACAACACGCATACCCTTGCCCGAGGGAGGACTCGAACTTCCGACGTGGGGAGCCGCACGGACCGTGACAAGACGCCTCAGACCGTGCGGCTGCCAGGCGCGGCTGTCAGTTGCAGTTGTTAGATCGGTTACTGCTGCTGCAATGGTAGGTTATCAAGGTTACGTGACTTTGAACGTAGTATTATATATAGTCGGTCCACGAGCGATGGTACACAGGATCTCCGAGGTAGCGATGAGGTGGGGAACTTCCCGTACGCCCATTTCACGAGTGTACCGTAAATATCAGGAATCCGGTAAAATATCAAATCTCCGACGTCTCTGCGGCCGGAAAAGATCCTGCAAGAACTGGAACAACGACGACTGAAGTGAATCGTTCAGTGTGACGGAAGTGCAACCATTTCGTAAATTGTTGCAGATTTCAATGCTGCGCCATCAACAAGTGTCCGCGTGCGAACCATTCAACGAAACATCATCGTTATGGGCTTTCGGAGCCGAAGCCCACTCGTGACTCTTGATGAATGCATGACACAAAGTTTACGCCTCGCCTGGTTCTATCAACATCGACATTGGCCTGTCGGTGTCTGGAAACTTGTTGCCTGGTCGGTCGAGTCTCGTTTCAAATTGTATCGAGCGGATGGACGTGTACCGGTATGGAGACAACCTCATGAAACCACGGACCCTGTATGTCAGCAGAGGACAAGCTGATGGAGGTCCTGTAATATTGTGTGTCGTATGCAGTTGGAGTGATATGGGACCCTGATATGTCTTACAGGTGACACGTACGTAACCATCCTGTCTCATCTCGTGGATCCATTCATGTCCGTTGTGAATTACGACGGGCTTTAATTCCAGCAGGACAATACGATACCCCACACCTCCAGAATTGGTACAGAGTGGCTCCAGGAACATTCTTCTGAGTTTAAACACTTCCACTGACAATCAAAGTCTCCAGAAATGAACATTACTGAGGATATCTGGCATACGTTGCAACGTCATGTTCAGAAGAGATCCCCACTCCCTGCAGCCCTGCAGGGTTCCTGGTGTCAGTTCCCTCCAGCTCTACTTCAGGCATTAGTCGAGTCCAAGCCACGTCATGTTGCTGCACTTCTGGGTGCTTATTGACGCCCTAAACGATATTAGGCAGGTGTACCAATTTCTTTGACTCTTCATTGTAAAAAAGCACAGCACTTTCTTGTCAAATATTAACAGCCTGTGCAATGTGTATAGTGGACATTGGTAACATTACCTCCAGCAACATGAAATCCAGTCGTCCAACTGTAACTAATGTCGTCTCACATCATGAAGCCTAGGATGGGACCTGTGTTTCGTGCGCGAATGCACTCTACAATAGACATCTCATCAGGTCTGCAACATACGCATGTACCTCCATCACTCGCATACAAACGTAACGTAATGTCATAACTAAAGCCTGCAGGCGATTCTTTCAGGGCACCAAAGTAGCTAAGCTTCCCGTAGTGTCAGTGGTAGACTGGTGAGTGGAATTCGTGATATCAGACGATAGCGAATGGTCCCTTACGGCGAAATAGACGCTTCACATGTGATATAGTTAACAGATGATGTTCGATAGACTACCGCAGCTCGTACATTGCGTCGGTCTAGACGTGCGTTTATACTACGCGGATCTCGCCAATCTGGTGTAGCGATGTGGTAGGGTGTCCACAGACCACTGTTGAAATTTTTGCCAAACAGGAGACACACTGTGCTGAACATCTGCAGCAATCCGTCTATACGTCTGTCGAGCTTCCACAGTGCGATCCCATTCAAATAACTGAAGCAGCTCGACAGGAGTATGCACTCCTCGGTAGGGCATGTTACGAACTCTGTTGACCTCTGAGTTCAGCACCGTTACTGCCTGGTGAGTAAAAAAAAGCTGGCGCACAGACAAATCTCGTAAGATCTCTCTGATCGCTGATTATAGTGCCAAACAGTACAACCATTCACTGCGCACATACCACAGCCTAGCGTTAATAAGCGCACTCCTTGAGTGTCTTCCATTCCATCCCTAGCGGTATGTAATTGTGTAGGTATAAATATTAAAACTTACTTGCGTACAACAGAAACATTCAGCTTATTTTCCATTATAACTTAGGGAAAACCGCACACTGCGATACTTACAGCTACTGGAAATATTTCAGAGCATGTACGTATGTGAAGGGCAATATGAATTAAAATCTCCTTTATGCACTTATTCATAGAAAGAGAGGCGAAAGGCGCCAAGTATTCGTAATGTGAAATACGCAAAAGTGAAGCAGACTTATCTGTAGTTACCAGTCGATTCTCAATAATTCAAAATATTCAGATCAAATCTCGAACATGATTAGTGAAATTTTTCGGTGAAAAATAATCAATTGGTTTGCATTGATGAGAATCTTCTAAGGGCCGTTCATGAGACAACTTCAATATGTTTTACCCCGTGGACAGCATGTGTTGCACCACAATCAACATGGGCCAACTGAGGTGTGCTTTATTCTTTGTGGTGTAAGAGAAGTGATGGATGCCTATACTGCGGACAGTGCATGGTGGTACCCCCACCTACGGAAATAAACTATGGTATGCAAAACTCGAGGATAGAAATAACTTTCACATGATGTGTCACTGCCGAGTAATGCAGCTCAATGAAACGTGGACCATACATAGACATAACTGCTACCATATAGTATTGTGCAGTGAAGTAACTGTAAGAGATACGAAATGAAAGGAAGAGAAAGACATTTAAATTCGTCCATCCTAGTTACTGCTGCACCTCTGATCTAGGGGTTGCGCATTTCATTGGAAATCAAAACGTCTTCGGTCTCTGATTCGAATCCCACCACAGCTTAAATTTCTATTAATTATCAGGATTGGTGTTCGAAGACTTCAGACATAAGAAGAAATCCTCATTCTGGCAACGGCATTAAACAAGAGGACGGACGAGTAAACAGAGGTTCAGGGTACTCTCTTGGTGTGGGAGACTGCCCCTAAAGGCGGAAGAATCAGCAGTGTTGAACGGCATGATGATGCGCCAGGCAACGAAAGCCACTGCAGTAAAAATACATAATGTTTATCCGCAGGACATGGGACCTGCAACTGAATAAGTGTCATGATGATCTCTCCTTTAGCAAAAGATTCCGGAATAGTCCCCAATTCGGATCACCGGAAGGGTACTGCCAACGTGGAGTGACCGTGAGGAAGATACTGAATGATCAACGAACGAATAACATTATACGAGTCGGGCTGTGGAAGGTCAGAAGGTTGAACGTAGTAGGGAGGGTAGAAAATCTGCAAAGGGAAATACAAGGGGTCAATACAGATAGGGGTCGGTGAAGTGAAATGGAAAGAAGGCAATGATTTCTGATCAGATGAGTGTAGGGTAATATCAACAGCATCAAGGAACGGTACGGTACAGGATTCGTTATGGATAGGAGGATAGGGCAGATAGTGTGAACAGTGCAGTGATAGGGTTGCTCTCACAAGAATCGACAGCAAAACAAAGACTAATACATTAGGTAAAGAGAGATGAAAATCTAGCAGTCATAGGGTACTGGAATCCAGTTGTAAGAGAAGGAGTAGAAGAAAAGATTACGGTAGAATATGGGCTTGGGGCAAGGAATGAGGGAGAAAAAGACTAATTTAGTTCTGTGATAAATTACAGGTAGTAATAGTGAATACTCTGTTCGAGAATAACAAAAGGAGGAGGTATACTTCGAAAACGCCAGGTGATAGGGGAAAATTTCATTTAGATTACATCATGGTGAGACAGAGATTACGAAATCAGTAACTGGATTACAAGGTGTACCCAGCAGCAGGCATAGACTCAGATTACAATGAACTAATGTTAAAAAATAGTATGAAGGCTAAGAGATGTAGGGAGAAGAATTAATACGCAATGAAGTTGGATACCGAAGTACGAGGGAAAGGCGAGATACGCTAGAAGTTCTCTAAGCCTATAGATACAGCAATATGGAATAGTTCAGCTAGCAGTACAGTTGAAGAGGAATGGACATCTCTAAAAAGGCCAATCACAGAAGCTGGAAGGAGAAACGTAGGTACAAAGAAGGTAACTGCGAAGAAACCACATGTAACAAAGAAATGCTTCAGTTGACGGATGAAAGCAGGAAGCACAAAAATGTTCAGGGAAATACAAGTCGCTGGGGAACGAAATAGAAAGTGCAGGAACCTAAGGCGTTATGGGTGCATGATAAATGTGAAGAAATGGGAAAAGAGATGATTCTCGGAAGAACTGACTCAGCATAGAGGTAAGTAAAACTAACCTTTAGTGAAATTAAAAACAAGGGCGATAACATTAAGACCGCAATAGGAATTCTACTGCTAAATGAAGAGGAAAGATCTGATAGGTATACTGAAGCTCTCTAGGACGGGGAAGATTTTTCTGATGTGAAAGAAACAGGAGTCGGGTCAAAAATGATCAGTATCACAATCAGAATTTAAGAGAGCTTCAGAGGACATAAGTTGAAATCTTACAGAAGGAATGGATAACATGTCATTAGAATTGCTAAAATAACTGTGGGAAGTGGCATCAAAACGACTATTCTCGTTGGTGTGTGGAATCTATGAGTACGGCAATATATCAGCTGTCTTTCCGGAAAATATGGAAAACACAATGTCTAAGACAGGAACAGGTGACCAGTGCGAGAATTATCGCACAATCAACTTAACAACTCATGCATCCAAGTTGCTTACAAGAATAATTTACGGAAGAATGGAAAAGAAAATTGAGGTTATGTTAGATGACGAGCAGTTTGGCTTTGTGAAAAGTAAAAGCACGAGAGAGGCAATTCTGACACTGCGGTTAATAATGGAAGCAAGACTAAAGAAAAATCAAGAAACGTTCATAGGATTTGCTGACCTGGAAAAAGGATTCGGCAATGTAAATTGGTGCAAGAAGTTCGAAATTTTTTAAAAACTAGGGGTAAGCTATAGGAAGAAATAATGGTTAAAATGGCTCTGAGCACTATGGGACTTAACTTCTGAGGGCATCAGCCCCTAGCACTTCGAACTACTTAAACCTAACTAACCTAAGGACAGCACACACATCCATGCCCGAGGCAGGATTCGAACATGCGACCGTAGCGGTGGCGCTGTTCCAGACTGAAGCGCCTAGAACCGCTCGTCCACTCCGGCCGGCCTATAGGGAGAGATGGGTCAATCACAAGATGTACAACAGTCAAGAGGGAATAATAAGAGCGGACATCAACGACTTGTTACCTGAACTAGTAGACGCCCTATTTATTAAAAGCAACTGGGATAGAGCTAGGGCCAATATTCGGCGATCTCACCAACCGAGAGGCGCTTCATTATAACCGTGGCAGGCGCCCGTTCCAGGGGAAGGTTGGCGACAGCGTTTTTCTCCGGAACTTCAATTCCGGGAAGCAATCCGTTGGTGAGGGGAGTGTTAAATTGGCTCCGCGTTTTCTTGGACTTCATCTCACGCAAGAAGTGTTGGGACCAGTTAATTTATAAGTTAAACATCCCGACACTCGCAGGGTTACGAAGGTTCACATTACTCAGATTAAGTTTACGGCGAGTTTTGCTTTCGAGGGAAAGCTGAACTGTGTTCTTCACATTTCGATTTCTCTGGCTCTTATTGTCACTTGCAGCTCTAATTTCAATTCCCGCCACGTGACAACTTTTGTTGCCCGTCGATCCGAAGGCGGTGCTGTGTTCTTTGCGCGAAGCGGATCCTCGTAGCACGCGCTGCTGGGGGTGAGCGGGAAGGCCGGTTGTGGCGAGTGGTTCCGAGTAGTGCGACGGTTGTTGACGCTATGTCTAGTGTGGAAGTGGCCTCGATAAGGTTACCGGCTTTGGGTCTGAATGGAAGTGTCTGATTCAAGACGTTATGGAAATTCTATCAGTTCTGTTTCCTCCATTTTGCCGGTGTGGAAGCAAGACTGTGTCTCGGTACCGGTACCTATGCATCGGAGTGTGCATCAAAGTAAGACCTATGATACACCTTTGTTCAGTGGTGGTTGACATTCACATTCCGCTAAAACGGTGATCCAGTAACCCTGCCATATTGCCGAAGTTATTCGTCGTGACTATTGTTGACTGTTCCAATGACACGCATTTGTATTCTCTTCCATTTCTTCCACTAGGTGCGGTTGGGTTCATTTCAGTGTTCTCCAGTTTAACTGCTTATTCCCTAATTTTCGTGGAATTTAAATTTTCTAAATTTGCAAGCGTTAATCTGTTTTCTGTAAACTGTTGCCAGTAAAGGTGTGACCTACCTAATCAATTGCAATTGGTGTTATAACTGGTTGTGTTACAATAAATGCACACTTAAAGTGAAGCTTGTGGGTGATTCATATTCCCCGGTTCCTAATCCTCAGTAAAGCTAGAATTAAATTTTTATTCTATGATTGTGTAAAGATTTTTCGGTGAGTTACTGGGAGAAAAGAAAAGGACGTGCTTCAACTGATACGATTCGCTGATGACGTTGCTATCCTGAACGAAGGTCAATAAGAATTACATGATCTCCTGCATGGAGTGAACAGTCTAACGAGTACAGAATAGGGACTGAGAGTAAATCTAAGAAAGATGAAAGCAATGAGAAACAGCAGAAACATGAATAGCGAGAAACCTAACGTCAATACTGATGATCACCAAGTAAATGAAGTTAACGAATTGTACTATATAGCCAGCAAACCAAACAATGGTGGACGGAGCAAGGAGGTTAACAAAAGCAGACTAACACTGTCGAAAAGGGCGCTCCTGGCCAAAAAAAATCTACTACTATCAAACATAGGCCTTAATCTGAGGAAGAAATTTCTGAGAATATACATTTGGGCACAAAATTGTATGTTAGTGAAACATGGACTGTGGGAGAACTGGGACAGAAGAGAATTGAAGCATTTGAGATGTGCGATTACAGATGAATGTTGAAAATTAGGCGGACAGATAAGGTAAGGAATCAGGAAGCAGCGCACGGAAACGGAGAGGAAAGGGATACACTGACAAAGAGAGGAGACAGGTGATAGGAAATCTGTAAAGACATAAGCGTATGACTTCCATGGTACTAGAGGGACCTGTAGAGACAAAAACTGTAGAGGAAGATAGAAACTGGAACACACCCAGCAAATAATTGAGGATTTAGGTTGCAAGTGCAACTCTGATATGAAGGGGTTGGCACAGGCGAAGAATTCGTGGCGGGCAGCCTCAACTCGGTCACTGAGATGAACCACAAAAAGTTAAAAATGATGATTTTTCTGAAATTCATAAAAGGCAGTACATAATTATTAATAGTGTGTGTAATTATCACAGACGGAAATGCAATTGAAGTCCAGGAACGAGCTCCCACGTTGGCCACAAAATTTTAGGTCGGTCCTTGAGTTTGTAGCGGTTATATTTTACATCTACATCTACATCCATACTCCGCAAGCCTCCTGACGGTGTGTGGTGGAGGGTACCTTGAGTACCTCTATCAGTTCTCCCTTCTATTCCAGTGTAGTATTGTTCGTGGAAAGAAGGATTGTCGGTATGCCTCTGTGGGGGCTCTAATCTCTCTGATTCTATACTCATTGGCTCTTCGCGAGATATACGTAGGAGGGAGCAATATACTGCTTGACTCCTCGGTGAAGGTATGTTCTCGAAACTACAACAAAAGCCCGTACCGAGCTACTGAGCGTCTCTCCTGCAGAGTCTTCCACTGGAGTTTATCTATCATCTCCGTAACGCTTTCGCGATTACTAAATGATCCTGTAACGAAGCGTGCTGCTGTCCGTTGGATCTTATCTATCTCCTCTATCAACCCTATCTGGTACGGATCACACACTGCTGAGCAGTAATCAAGCAGTGGGCGAACGAGTGTACTGTAACATACTTCCTTCGTTTTCGGATTGCATTTCCTTAGGATTCTTCCAATGAATCTCAGTCTGGCATCTGCTTTACCGACGATCAACTTTCTATGATCATTCCATTTTAAATCACTCCTAATGCGTACTCCCAGATAATTTATGGAAGTAACTGCTTCCAGTGGCTGACCTGCTATATTGTAGCTAAATGATAAGGGATCTTTCTTTCTATGTATCCGCAGCACATTACACTTGTCTACATTGAGATTCAATTGCCATTCCCTGCACCATGTGTCAATTCGCTGCAGATCCTCCTGCATTTCAGTACTATTTTCCATTGTTACAACCTCTCGATATACCACAGCATCATAGGCAAAAAGCCTCAGTGAACTTACGATTTCATCCACAAGGTCATTTATGTATATGGTCAATAGCAACGGTCCTACGACACTCCACTGCGGCACACCTGAAATCACTCTTACTTCGGAAGACTTCTGTCCATTGAGAATGATAGGCTGCGTTCTGTTATCTAGGAACTCTTCAATCCAATCACACAATCGGTCTGACAGTCCATATGCTCTTACTTTGTTCATTAAACGACTGTGGGGAACTGTATCGATCGCCTTGCGGAAGTCAAGAAACACGGCATCTGCCTGAGAACCCGTGTCTATGCCCCTCTGAGTCCCGTGGGCGAATAGCGCGAACTGGGTTTCACACGATCGTCTTTCTCGAAACCCATGCTGATTCCTACAGAGAAGATTTCTAAAGTCATTATACTCCTGTTGATACTTCGATTGATGAGGGTTTATTTATCGACTGTCTATTTTTATTTGTAGTTCCCTCTTGCTATTTGAGCTTACATATCATTTTGTCGTTTAGAAATAGTGACTGAAGCTGTGGACGCTAGAAAATGGAGTGCCAAATAGAGATATCGGAACATTTCCGATATATTCCGCTGTTCGATTACGATGGCTGACAGGGGTGGAGGCAGCCAGGAACATCTGCGCCATGTGTGAGGATAATGCCATTGGAAAAAGCACTTCAAGAAAATGGTTGTCTCGTTTTAAGGAGGATCGTTTTGGCATTAGTGAGTCTCCACGTTCAGGAGTAATTTAGGGGTATGAAGAGGATCGTTTAAACGCATTAATCCATAACGATCCACGTTAGTGTACACGAGTACTGGAAGATGTGATGAACTGTGATCAATCCAATGTCGTGCGACATTTGCATCCAATAGGGAAGGTTCACAGATAGGGTGTATGAGTACCGCATGCTTTAAAGCAAAGCCACTCAATTTTGCGGGGGGGGGGGGGGGGGGTCATAAGTGCATCTCTGTTTGCTCGTGATCAATTGGCTCGTGAGCAACACCAACCATTCCTACTTTTTTTCGTTACTGGTGGCGAGAACTGGTGTCTTTATGCTAACACAAGGAAAAGAAAGAAATCGGTGAACCCAAACAAAGAGCAGCTCCACGTACAAAAACCTGCGTGCATGTACAAAAGGTGGTGTTATACATCTGGCGGAACAGCGACGGTGTAGCGTACTTCGAATTACTTCCTCAAGGTGTATTCATCACTGCTGACGTTTTTTGTCACCAACTGAGACGTGTCTTGCAGACACAACACAAGAATAACGACTCGGATACTGCGTGAAATGACGCTGCTCCACGAACCTGCTAGACTGATAGGAGTTTCATTTTGAAGTCATACCATACCCACCTTATTCACTTGATATTGCGCCCTCAAATTTTTTACCTTACCGCTCTCTGTCGAACAACCATCAAAGAACTTCCTTCTCGGATGAAAATGCGCTCCGAACATGTCTCGGCGAGTCCTTCGCCTCCAAACTACGTGATTTCTATAGTCGGGGAATCTAAAAGTTGCCCCAACGTTGGCACATTTTTGTAAATAGTGAAATTTAATATAGTCTTTGTGGTGTATATCTGTTGTGTTTGTTAAACTTATGGAGAAACGCTACGAACTTTGCACCAACCTTGTAATTCTTGGTGGTGGGTACTCTATTCCTCCACAGGCGTGGTTGAAAACTGCTGAATGGTCGTTAGATCATGTGGATATTCGACATAACGCAACCCAGATGAGGCGAAAGGTTGGAACATGATCATTGTCTAACATGAACGTTTTCGTGGTCCAGGTGGAGGAGGGATAATGTTGCAGACGCGTACTGATGTCCAAATCCTTGAACAGGGTACATTCACCAATACTACTTCCCCAAGATCATCTTTTCAGTAGTGTATTCGGTCCTGACTTCATTTTTATAGATAACAAAGCGCGACTGCATCGATCTATGCAGGCGGTGGAGCTCTTGGAGTGGAAAGCTGTTCGGCGAATGAACTGGCCTGCCTATTCTCCAGACTGAAATTCTGTCAATCACATGTGTGATGCGCCGAGGAGAAGTATTGCAGCGCTTCTACGTGGATCAACGGATATCCTGAAGTTGTCAAACGTGTTGGAGAAAGATCGGAACGCCCTACCGCAATAAATCTTTACCAACATTATGGCCAGCATGGGAGCGTGTTGCAGAGCCATCTGCGCTGATCACATACACCACTAAGAAGGATGAACTGCTTTTCGTAGTTCACCGTAAATCGCGTCATCCCCAATGTAATAACTGTCTTTGATAGAAGTGTAATTTTTCTTCGTTAGGCTGCGTATTTCTTTCAGTCACCTACTGTACTGCACCGTAACATTTCTTTCCCTGTACGGTCCCAGTTTGATCGAGCTATGTTGCTGGGTAGTGATACATCGAGCGATAGTTACTTTAGTCCCTACGTTTTGCACACCAGTGTGTAATCGGGGTTGTGAAGCGTTGTGCTGGAAAGGTTTATTTATTTTTTTGAGAACACTACCAACGCAGATTTAAAAGATATGTTAATGCAGCTGCGGAGATTCACTCATGCAGGGAAACACTACACACAGACACAAGGCCTAGCCGCAGTTGATGTGTTTAGCCTCTGGACATTCCTAATGACCATGGTGAACGTGATACCGAAAAAACTTGGGTGGATTACTTGAACCGTGATCTCCGGACTGTATCTTGTGACGCTGTATTGTGTAAAGTCAGTAAAACGCCATGGTATGGGTACCTGGACTGTGAGAATTTCATAGCGGTGGGAAATTTTTTGTTGTGTTACGTAGTATTACAATAAAACACACCGCAGAGGTAACCACTAGCTTTGTTTAGGGAGTAGGTGGCCAATTTTCGTAATTTCGAACAGTGCAGGTGTACTCAGTTACATGAGTGGTGGTGGTGGTGGTGACAGGTCAAAGGATCCAGTAGAACTCTACTGACAGAAATGAATACTTCATTACATTTTAGTAAATGGTTTGTCAAGGCTCAGCGAGGTAGAACACTCATCGTTCTGAAGACCCTGGCCGGCAGCGACTTCCGCCGTGTGAGAGAACTCTAAGTTGGCGCCCTGCGTTGCTGACAGTACGGCTCTCGATGGCCGGCAGGCTCTGCAAGCCACAGCAGTGACACCAGCGATACCCATCTCCATCGGCGATGGCGCCTGGAGCGGTCCTTCGGCGCTGCCTACGTTCACCGCGGCAGCGCTTAGAGACTCCTTCCTGTACGCGGATTCCGACCCGCTGCCCTCTGGGGAAAGTGTAGGAGGCAGCGGGCGTGCCAGGCAGGTTGAGAGTGCTGCGGCACTATGTCCTGTGCTGGCGGCGATCACTGCTATTGTTATTATAGCTGTGCTTTGCAGTTTCCCACTGAGAGCAACTAGCGTCATCCCACAATCCCCTTACATGTTGGTTATTATCACCCTCATGCCACCACACTGCAGACACTAGCCTTTGGCTCCCAATGCAGTAATACTTCACGACAGCTTTCTCCCTTATCGTCTTGCTCCAAGTCTTATTACTTTTGCTAAGAGACTAGGTAGCGACACAACAGATCGACGATGGGCTCAAATATAGTTATTATAGGAACAGTAACGAAACATTTGGAGAAAGTAGAAGAAGAGAATATCAAGAGTCCTGATGGCAACTCATTAATAAGCACAGAAGGGAACTCAGAAAGGTGAAAAGAATATACACATGTAAAAGAAAATGTTTTGCATCACATAGATTCCGAGAATTCTGGAACCTATACAGAAAATTAGAATGGAGAGCAACATAAACATCATTTCCTCCCTTTTTATTGCTCACGAAAACCACACATTGCATGTTGTACCACGATACAACGAGGCCTTCAGAGGTGGTGGTCCAGATTTCTGTACACACGGTATTTCCACTATCTAGTAGCACGTCCTCTTGCATTGATGCATGCCGGTATTCGTCCCGGCATACTATCCACAAGTTCATCAAGGCAATGTTGTTCCACATTATCCCGCTCTTCAAAAGCGATTCGGCGTAGATCTCCCAGAGTGGTTGGTGCGTCACGTCGGCAAGGTTACTTATTACTTAAAGTTCTTGCCCCAGGCTGCCTCCGTTGCACAACCCCTCAATCACTTGCGTCGCAAAGGGGTACGTTTTGTTTTGACTCCGGCCTGTGACCAGGCTTTTCTCCGTTTAAAGGCGCCCCTTGCCCCGCTCCCTTCTCTCCGCACCGCACCTTGGTTGTGGCGGAAGATGAGTCCGCAACGGGATTGGGTCCGTCCTCGCGCACCGGGATGCCGATGGCTCCGAACAGCCCATCGCTTATGCCTCTAAGACGTTGACCCCAGCACAACGGAACTACTGCCAGATTGAAAAGGAGGCCCTGGCGATCATCGTCGACGTCCAAAAATTTCACTCCTACGTATTGGGGGCAAAGTTCGCCCTCCTGACGGACCTTAAACCCTTGGTTACACATTTCGGACCCCACTCTCACCTCCCAGAGCGGACGGCTCAACGTATTCAGCGCTGGGCGTTGTTTTTACGTAATTACGCGTACATCATCCGGTATAAGCCCACCGCCCACAATGCTAACCCGGACATTTTATCACATCTCCCAGCAGGCCCCGATTCTGCCTTTGACCAACAGGAGGCCTTCTGTTTTTACGTTGATTCTGCCCGTCGGGATGCTCAGGACGGACTGCCTCTCATGGCTGCTCACGTTGCTGCGGCTACCTGCCGCGACCCTGTCTTACGGTGGGTTCTCCACTACATGGTCCACGTGTGGCCTTCCTATGTTACTCGTTGGATGGAGTCCGATTTCAGCCCGTGGCGCCACCACAGAGCATACAAGGGTATAGAGCGGCCTTCCCCACGGCGGATGCCCGGCCGGCATGTGCTCACCTGCCTCGCGCACCTGGGCACCCACCTGGCAGGCCGGGCACTGCCCGCGCTCCTGTTTCCTTCCTAATTTTTTGCTTACTACCTTATCTCACCTGATTGTCTGATCTCTAGTTGTTAGTTATTAACGTATTCATGTATCCATACAAATTTTTTCCACCCCAATCAGTATGCTGTCGAATGGCCATTGAATCGAATATCAAACTGCACATAAGTCTTCCAGTACCCGGAAGACTTCTGAGCTGAAACCTGGTTCAGCATTGATGGAAGAAAACTACTTAGCAATTGTTCGTAGATGCGGCAGACAAGTCTGAAAAGTGTGTCGTACACAGTTGTAAGCCTTAGGAGAGAGGAAATGCAACGTCGTGGCGAAATTCCGTATGCAGTCATCGTACTGTTTCTTCATGTTTGGATTCACACGCTTTTCTAACTCTCTCTGCACAAGACATAATGATGTTGGAGAAATGTTGCACAACAAATCGCCGTGCTCTGACTGAATAAGATTCTTTTCTTTTCTGTTAAACTAGTCACTATTACTTGCAGTCCCTTTTGTTTCAGTTTCACATTCCGCAGTTTTTTTTTCTAGATTCATTCAGTTTTTGTTGGGTCTTTTCTAGTTTTTCTTTAGTTATCGTTAAATCAGTTTTTGGTATTTTTTCGGGCACTGACGATGGAATAGGCGAAGTAACACGTTTGAGAACTCTTCTTACCTTTGAAGCTGATGTTGATGGCTGTAGATGTGGTGGATGTGAACTAAATAGCGATGGAACTGCATCTTTCTTCAAATATCTTTATCAAAGGGGAAGAATTCTCGAAGTCTTCCTCGCTGAAATGACAGCAGCAGATACGGCTGTGAGTTGAAGGTTTCCAGTTGTCTCTTCTGATCGCTCGAATCCATTTCTCCTTCAGTTCTGGATCGTTAGGTAAGCGGTGGAGATAAATTCTTCTCCTCTCGATATTTTCTTTTTTTTTCTACGGTTATTACAACCGTACACCACACACATACACATTCGAAAGCAGGAAAATTTTCGCGCGCAACAGCAAAATCTTACACAATAACAACTCGTCTCCGACTCTACACCGAACGAACACTGGACTGAACAACGAAAAGCTCTAGACTGCATACCTGTCCGCATAAAGGAAGGAATTAACGGTACCCAGGCGGGAATGGCAGCGCAGAGCCCCAGCGCGGTAGGTGCCCAGGGAGGCGGGGTTACCTGGCACATCCCGCGCCGGCCAGAGGCCGCTTTATATCCTTCTATGCTCTGTGGGCCCCACATGTCCCACATGCCCTCCATAGTCGATGATGTCCTTCTGTTGGCTATGGAGTCGCATGCCCATCGGGTGGTCATCCCTCCGGACTTGCAGCTTAGGGTGCTCAGTTTGCCACACCACGGGCACTGGGGTATGTCCCATATGAAAGTTTTGGCTCGCCGGCACGTGTATTGGCCTGGCATTGATGGTGACATTGTGCGCCTGGTCCGTGGGTGCACTGCCTGTGTGCGTCACCAGGCAAGCACCCCTCTGTCGTTTGCACCCTGGCCTGAGCCTCGCCGTCCCTGGGGCCATATCCATATCGATTTAGCGGGCCCATTTTTGGGGTCCATGTGATGCCTACTCCTAATACCCATATGTTGTCCAAATGGCATCCACCACCACAGAGGCTACAGTCACGGCCCTGGCCAAGGTTCTCGCCATTGAGGGCCTGCCTCACACACTGGTCCCCGATAATTGTCCCCAATTCACGGCGTCCTCCTTCCACGACTTATGTCAGCCCAACGGTATCAAATATACCTCTAGCCCCCCCCCCCCCTTTCCACCATTCATACAATGGCGAGGCGGAGAAGCTGGTCTGCACTTTTTAGAACCAGTTGACAAAGGCGGACGACACATCTCCAACCATGTCGGCCCTCACATTGTTTTTGAGCACCTACCACACCACGCCAATTGACGGATGCAGTCCGGCAGAGCTCTTTCATGGGCGACAGCCCCGGACCCTGCTCCATTTGCTGATGCCATCCTCCTACAGCCCGCACTCCAAGCCCTCGCAGCGGTATGCCCCTTGGCACGGCCGTGTGGGCCCGCGAGCACGGGCGCAAAGCGGGTTGGACACCCCCTACGGTCGTCGTGGCCCATGGGCGGCGTGTGACGTCGGTGCAGACGTCGAAAGTGTTGGAGCGCCGCCATCACAATCAGCTCCGCCCTCGTGGTGCCACGGGACTCGCGCCGCCGCCTCTTCCCCTACCTCCTTCGGGTGCGGACGTGGTCCTCGAGTCACCATCCCTGCCTCCGGTGGCCGTCTCCTCGCGGGCCTGCCGCCGGCCCTCTCCGCCTCTGGGTAGATCGGCGGCTCCCTCCCCCGCCCTGCACTCTGGATCGACTGTCATGGATACCTCGGGCGTCCCTTACTCACCGCCAATAGCGGTTGATTAGCCCGGCTCCTATTCCCACTACCACCCACCTTGGCACCAGCTGGGGCGTTCCTACCTCTAAGCGAAAGTTTCAAGGGCGAGGGATCTGGTAGCGCCTGCCGTGGAATTTGAATCCCCGCCAGAGGTCATGGACGTCAAAGACCGCGACGTGCACCTCCTGACCTGCATTTAGTATGAGGGCGCCACAGTGGAACACGTGGTTCCAGCGGCCAATAGCGGCGCCCGTGATCAAGTATTTAAGCGCCTGCCTCTCACTCAACCAGCCCCCCCGAAATTCTATAAGTCCCTCCAGATCCTTGAGCGTCATACCCTCCGCCTCGCCTTCCGTATGCGCCTCCCGTCCCCCACGCGGATCCTCTATGATCTCATTCCTTTCCCCCATCTGCTCCTATTCCTCGCACATACCCGCATCCTCTACACCTCCCGCCGTCTTGAACCCCCTCACCCCCTGGTTGCTCCTCTCCTCTCTGATCCCCGCCCACTGCCACGTCTTCACCGTTGTGTCCCCCCCACTCTCCATCTCTTCACCCTACATCTCCTTGCCCAAGGCGGCTTCCATTAACTCCCCCTCCCGGATGATGCCCTCTCTCCCTCCATTTATCCTTCCTATCAACTATGATCCTCACCCCCCTCCTTTCCTCTGACCTTTCCCTGGGCTCCCTCTTCCTCACCCCCTTCCATCCTGTGTTTTCTTCCCACCTACCCTCTCCCTATCTCCTTTCTCCAACCCCCCCCCCGCGTCCTTTTAGACTTCCCTCCTCTGCCTTCCCCACTCCCAGGCACATCTGCTCAGCACCCCCCCCCCCTCTTCTGTATCCTCATCTTCAATTGGCTCCTTTCCCCCCACCCCCTTCACTTTTCCTCTCCTTCCTCCCCCCTTTTTCCCGTCATCTGACCAGTTTTCCCCCCACCTGCTCTCGGGTGTGGTATGTCATATTTGGGCCATTTTTTTAGTGCAGTGTTTAAGTGAGTGTTCAGTGTTGTGCGTCTTTCCACAGTGTTGCGAACAGAAATCATGGTGTCGCTGGGTGTGCATTTTATCTCTCTTGCGAAAAGAAACCAGACTGTCGCCGTGTTTTTTAATTGTCTGTCTCTTATTTTTTCTGCTTCCTGTGTATTTTATTAGCATCATCCACCCTGTGTTTTTATGTTGTAAGCTCCAGTATTTTCTGCCATTTTATCTTTAAGTAACCGATTTTATCGCCAACTGTTATTATTTTTATTATCTTCCTCTTTTTAAAACAACTTCTGTAGGCTGAAGAACGGCGTAATAAGCTGCTGCCAGCCCGCCCCCTTTAGGGGGAATCGAAACACAATGAAGGAAAACAAAAAAAAAAAAAAACTCAACCAGCAGTCTAATTTGCGTGCGTCTTTGGACACATCACCTCGCGTTAGACGGCTTACTTACTTTCTTGTTTTGTGTACGAGTAGATTTGTTGTTAGGTTTCCTTGTGACTCCGTTGTTTCGATCTTGTTGTCGTTCGTTCTGTCCTTCGTTGGTCGTGTCCGTCCTCTCCCCTTGTATTGTTGTTCGCGGACCGCTCCGTGGGTCCCGCCGCGCTTTCCGTCACTTCAACCCCGCGACCGTTCCGGTCGCAGTTACAACAACCGCAAATCCCCAGACTTCGTACTTCTCTCTCAGACCAGCGAACCTCGTATATACGTCGGCAAGCAAATACCTTCTACGGGCACAACCCACAGATACCAAAACTTCCTCGTGGATATTGGCAAAGGGGCCGCAAGAGGATCAGTCGATACAACACCTGAGTCAGTGGCTCCTGGCAGAACAGTCTACTAACTCAATGGCGCCACAGCTCTGTTTGTATTCCCTTGCTCCTACTTAATGTTCTCCATTTTATATTTTCTCCTCTCATTAATTAAATTCAATGTTTCCTGTGTTAGCCAAAGAATTCTGTTTAACCCTGTCTTTTCAGCTATTTGATCCTCTTCTACCTTCACTGTTTCATCTGTCAAAGCTATTTCTTCGCCTTCTGCTGTATTCATTCGCTGTTGTAGTCAATTGTTGGATAATGTTCCCACTAATACAGTCAACAACCTCTGCTTCATTCAACTTATCCGGGTTCCGTTCATAACCAATGAATTGTGGTCAGAACCTACATCTTCCAATGGAAATGTCTTAGAATTTAAAATCGAGTTCCGAACTCTCTGTATTACCATCATATAATCAATCTGAAACCTTCTCGTGTCCATGTTTCTTCCATGAATATAACATTCTTCCAGGATTCCTAAACCAAGTTTTAATGATGAAAAGATTACGTTCTGGTGCAAAATTCTACCTGGTGGGGTCCGCTTTCGTTCATTTCCTTCAGTCCATATTCACCTACAGTTCTACCATCTATCCCATTTTCTACTGCCGAATTCCAATCCCTCATCGCAGTTAAAATTTGCATCTCTCTTAACTGTCTAAATAATTTCATTTATCCCATCATATAGTCATTCAGTATCTTCATCTACGGAGCTAGTTGGCATAGAATCATGCACTGCAGTGGTGGGTGTTGATGTTGTGTCTGTCTTGGCTACAATAACGCTTTCACTGCACTGTTCATAGTAGCTTAACCGCACTTCTATTTTCTTATTCATTGTAAAACTTAATCCTGCGTTATCCCTGTTTTATTTTGTATCTGTCGGCCTGCATTCACTTAATCAGAAATCCTGTTGCTCCTGCCATAGAACTTCATTAATTCACGATGTATCTAACTTCAACCAATCCATTTCCCTTTTTCAAATTATGTAACTTACCTGCTCGATTAAGGGAACTAACATTCCACATTCCGATCTGTAGAACGCCAGTATTTTTCCTCGCCATGACGACATCTTCCTGAGTAATCCCTGCTAGGCGATCCAAATGTGGGACTATTTTACCTCTGTAATATTTTACATAAGAGGGTGCAATTATCATTTTCCCACACAGTAGGGCTGTATGTCCTCAAAAAGAAATACGGCTGCTCTTTCCCCATGCTTTCAGCTGTTGGCAGTACCAGCAGAGTAAAGTCGTTTTGATAGATGTTATAAGGCCAGATGAATCTGTCACACAGGTTGTGGCCCCTCCAACTAATGAAAAGGCTTTGCCCCTCTTCAGGAACCAAACGTTTATCTATCTTCTCAATAGACAGCTATCCACTGTGGTGGCACCTAAAGCTCTGTGTAGGGAAAGTACGGCCAACTTGTCAATGGCCGCCATTTTGGGCGCAATGCGCCGCTGGTGATACATGCATCACCAACACCACAGTGGTCCCAAAATGGCAGCCACTGGCAAGTTGGCCGTACTTTCCCTTGCGGTACGCCTACCTTACCGCTCAGGCTATTAGACATCCCACTATCCCACTTAGTCCAAGGTTCTGATTATTTCTGTGCAATCAAGTTTGGGCTATGTTTGAATTCTGCAACCATTATCTTCGAATCTGGGCTCAGTGGAAACCTATTACTAATTACCATTCGCATCAAAAGCAAGATTCAATAACCCATGGCCACAGCTCACAAAACCAGACCATTGCAACAGTAACGTCTAGCTTGAATACTGGAAAGCGAAAAACAAAAGGCAGAGTAATATAGTGGGGCTTAATGGCTTTCTGTGGCACTTGGCGTTCACGTTAATGATCTTCTCCCAGCACACCCTGTCACAGCTCGACTGGTGTAATAACAGGGAAGTATATTTAGCTGAAATCTCTACCTCGCTTCCTCTCCTCTCTTTCAAGCCACATACTCTCCACTCACTTCTGTATGTGACGCAAAAAAGACGTTGTTGTCACTGTAACCGGACCAAAGCCTGCGCTTCAATTGCATATATCCCTTCTGCCCTATGTTTTGTGCACTTGCCCAAATTATGCTTTGTTGCCTGTGGATTTAATTAATTTCGTCCCAGTGTCCTGAACAGATTCGAGTTCGTGTCTCCAGACCTCCGCGTGTTGCTCGGTCATAGTCGCTGCGCACCAGCCTCGTTATGTTTATGCGATCATCAGAAGCCAGTTTTCCAAAGCGGTTAACTAACCGTGAAACGAGACAGTTACCGTTACTTTTAATGAGAAAGGTCTCCAAGCGCTACAGTGCCCGGCTGTAGCATGCTAGTATGAACAAATGACAACTGTTGTCGCCGTACAATGAGTTTTTCCGCTGGCAGACAGCGACAAACTATTATTAAGCCATCTAGTTTTTTATGATGCCAGTGTTACAGTAGGTGTAATTAATTATTCTGCTCGCGATTTATCGTAATCTGTATAATGTGAAGGGCAGAAATACACGTAGTAACACGGCATTTGTGCTAGTCTGGAGCATGAAACATTTTTTCCAAGAATAATTTAACTAAATAATAACAAAGGTCAGGTATATACTAAAGTGATCATTTATGCAAAGAAAAAGTAGCACCCGTTATTGCCACTCATAGCCGATATCGTGATCATCATGTGTCCTGTTCTGCCCTCTGCGGCACACTGGGTCCCTTTCACACTTCTTCACTTAATACTATCTTCACCGGACAGCTCTTTTTGCTTCTATATGACAGCCGAAATTCAAGTAGGCCGTTTTGTTGGAGGTCCATAACGATGAATCATGTGAAGAATTTTTTTTAAACTTACCGCTATCTGTCTTTTTATATATCCACGCTATTTAAGTTTCTGTTCCATTATAATTAGTATAGCATCCTTCGGTCCTTTCGAGATTTGATTCAATTATTTGCCTTACTAGCATATTTTGTTAGCCCTTGCACATCAAGGGGTCCACAGATCGAGACGATGGTCAGCATGTTTAAAGTAAACGTTTCACCAGCGCAATTTACAAGTGGCTGCCAATATTCAGATTTTTATTGGTTCCGTGTCTCAGTCGGTAGAAACGAAATGCTTACAGGATCGCTTTGTTGTCCGTATGTCTGTCCAGCTGTTGAAATCTCTTTTTCTCAGGAATTGGTTGACGTATCAATTTGAAATATATGTTACGTACTGAGGTCTACGTTGCCTTGACTGTGTAAAACACGGAAGCTTGTAAGTCAATGCAAACAGAAGATACCGTCTTTTGCGTCACGTATTTTAATACTCGGAAATTAGCTCGTCAAAACCTATACAGTACTGCCCGTTGGCCTAGAATGATGAAATTTAGCAAAAAAGTAAGGTTAAACAGGAAAAACAAGGGAAAAAATCCGAAAACTATAAATTTGTAATTGTATTTTACAGAAAACGTTTTTTCGCATTTATTATATGACTGTCTCTTCGTTCGTCTTTTGAGATCCACTTTCCTCAGGACCGGACAGACGTATCAACTCAAAATTTATGACACTTGCATAAACTTCTATAGGCCCTTGGCAGTGTAATGAATGTAAGCTTTTAGGTTAACGAAATCAAAAACTACGGCTATTTAGGTCATATAATTTGACACCCTCAAATTCATTAATGAAAACCTATAGGGTACTTCCCGATGACGTAGAATCAAGAAATTTAGTAAGAAGCAAGGTTACACACTATAAGTAAAGGAAAAAAACCGGAAAACTGTTAATGTTTATCACTTAACCCTTCCAGGCTGAGACTCTCCCCTGACGTTTCGCCTTCCGCAATCGAAGGCGAAACGTCAGGGAAGAGCTTATGTATGGACCACGTCATCTCAGACCGGAAGTGTTAAGTGATGACAATACCTGCCGTGACAGCCTTCATTCTACATTAATTTTTAGTTACGTCAAACGAAAAAAACTTTTTCATTTGTTACAACTTCGAGCTTCAAAATAAAACAATAATTAATTCTGCATTCAGACTGACTGCATCGCAGCCGTAAAAGTCAGACATCTGATATTACGTGTTTCTGAATTTATCCATCATAAGATATCCAGGGGCGATTACTACACGTAGATATGGCGTTTCGTGATGTATGTGAAGCAAACATTCGCTTACTAGTCTAGACGGCTGCCTCATGCATAGCCTTATGTCACACTTATGCAGTTGAAATCAAAAAATTATCTAAAGTCTTTGAATCACTGGGAGCGATATCTTGCTTACATGTCCTTCTTTGCTAATGATTCGGAAGAGATCACGCTTGCTGTTCTTGATGTGTAAATGATGTTATGATATTAGCATTTCAGATGTTAAAAGATTTAAATATTTATTCATAGCAGAGTAATTACAGTATCTGTGCTTTGTACAGTGCCTGTATCTTCACATTGCAATGAACATGCATGCGTGTCTAAAGGATATTGTAATGTGAAGATACTGACATTGTGTAATCACAGATATTGTAAGAATCATTCATTTATACTTGCCTTGCCATTTTGTTTCAAGCCATTTCGGTGGTTTGAGCGCCGATTATGATAAATGATAATGAGGACAACACTCACACCACCCTGCGGGTTGGGGGGTAAGAATAGGCCCCGGTATTCCTGCCTGTCGTAAGAGGCGACTAAAAGGAGTCTAAAATGTTTCTGCCTATATATAATGGTCCCTTAAGCGGTTTGACCACTACATCTCAAAATTTTCTGTTAGTGCATACCATTTGGGGAAGGACGCCTTACGTGTTGCATAATATATCCATCTTGCCCTAAGATCTGGCACATTCGTTATTGTCATGGAATTGGACTTACACCGAGCTTCCTGGCACATCGGCTGCAGAGTGTTCCTGGTAGCATTGATTCCCTCCGTTGTCCACTTCCATCTTTGCTCCCTATATACGTGGATATTCGACACCCGACATCCAGTTCGGTAGCCAGTCTGTTGTGGTGGGGTCGTCATGTAACCTCCTGGTGGTAGCCCCCTGGCTACACAGAGATCGCACTGCTGATGCCTGAGCTGCTACCTCCCCACATATGCCGAGAAGTAGATGCCTATCCCTCTGGGGCATCAGGATTCCCGGCAAAGGCCATCCTGCCAGGTGGTCTTTGCTGTGGGTGGGTGGCGCCCGTGGGGAGAGCCCCTGGTTGGAGTGGGTGGCATCAGGGCAGATGACCCGCAATGAAGCGTGGTACAACATCTCTCGCTGGTGAGCCTCCACCAGCAGTCTCTAAGCGATCGAGGTGTACACTCAATGGCAAGAAGTATGATCCGAGATCATATTCCTCCCTGACCACTCCAAGGGAGGAACGTATGACTAACGACGGCAGTGCAGATTATTACCCCAATACCTCGTCTGTACACGAGTTGAGGGTGAATCATTTATGTCGATGAAGCCCAGTTTTTGTGGAGCATTTAGAGGACAAGTTTGAGGAGGTGGAGGGCTTGTGCAAAATGCGCTCTGGGTCAGTTCTAATCAAAATAGCAACCTCACATAGGTTGCTCAGTTGTGACAAATTGGGGGATGTTTCAGTTACCATCACGCCCCAAAAGAGTTTTAACACGGTCCAGGGTATTATATTCCACAGGGATCTTCTTCTGCAGTCAGATGATGAACTACGCACCAACCTAGAACGACGAGGTGTTCACTTCGTCCATCGTGTCCATCAGTGTCTCAGGGATAATCATGTAGCCACCAGTGCCTTCATCTTGGCCTTCGAGGGTGATGTCTTTCCCGAAAAGGTCAAGGTGATGGTTTACCACTGTGATGTGAAGGCATACATCCCTTCTCTTATGCGGTGTTTTAAATGCTGGAAGTTTGGGCATATGTCATCCCCATGTCGTTCCAGCATCACGTGTCGAGATTGTGGACGTCCTTCGCATCCCAATACTCCATGTGCCCCGCCTCCGATTTGTGTTAACTGTGGAGAACCATAAAATCCTTTTCGAGTGAAGTGTTAATTCTGGGATGACTTTAATGATCTATCTTCAGTTTGCGTATGTCGTATTTTCACGTGCCGCCACAGGACAGACATTCTACCATTATTTAGCGTGGCGTTTGATGTTATAGTTGCATCGGCGCATTAGACTCTGAACTCCTCTGGTAGTTGGATTGGGTGGATACTTTATGGTCTGTGACTTTCAGAATATAGTGAACATTTTAGAGAGAATGGTTTTTGATTATGAATTCCAGACAATCTCCTAATTCCTCAGAGCTATAAGCTGTAGCTATAAATGTATTTCTCAGATGAAGTGGGCACTAGGAATTCTAATTACAGCTTCACGTTTTGCTAATCACTTTCTGGTTGCCAATATTTTAGCTAGAGAGCCAGTGTTGAGAAAAGCAAACAACAGCAAAAATACAAAACATTTATTCTATTATTCCACACGCCGCTCCACAGCCAGCGTCGAGTCCTCTTTAATGTGTAGTAGCACTCTATCTCTTCATGTTCTCCCGGGTTTCGGCACCAAAATGTTGCTACACACTAGTGAAATCAAGGACACAATAAAACTTCTGCTCACACACACCTTTATTCTCACATGTCCATTTTACAGTTACAGTTGTAATATATCCGCTGCAGAGGGCAGCACAATGTACAGACTTAACAGAACACCAACAGATGGCATGGGAGTCTTCATTCCCCGACAACCTGTGTGGTAGTGACCACTTACCTATCTACCTGTCACTGCCACAGCGTCACTCTTCTGGGCGCCGTTGCAGATGGGCTATGATTAAGGCTGAGTGGGACTTGTTCTCCTCCATGGCAGCTATTGCGCCTCTTCCAATGAAGCCATAGATGCGGTGGTTCACTCAGTCACCACCGGCATTGTTACTGCCGCAGAATCTGCCATTACCCGTTCTTCTGGGTCCCCTCGGCGGAGGACTGTGCCTCGGTGGTTGTCTGCGATCGCCGATGCCATTAAAGAGCGCTGGTGGGCGTTCCAGCATCACAAGCGACATATCTCAATAAAATACCTCATCGCCTTTACATGGCTGTGTGTGCGGGCCCACTGCCTTTTTACCAACACACGCTGGAGTGCTGGGAACGGTATATCTCCACCATTGGTCTCCATATCTCTCCATCACAAGTTTGGGCCAAGATTAGGCACCTCTATGGCTATCGGACCACTGTCAGCGTCCCTGCGCTCTCACCTAATGGGTCAGTTTGTACTGACTCCGATGTTATTGCAAACCGCTTGGCAGAGCATTTTGTTCTGAGTTCAGCGTCTGTGAATTACCCACTGGCCTTCCACTCCATTAAAGAGCGGGTGGAATGTCAGAGCCTTTCATTTGACACCCGCCATCCTGAATCCTACTATGTTCCATTCAGTGAGTGGGAATTCCACAGTACCCTAGCTGTTTGCCCTGATACAGCTCCTGGTCCAGATCGCATCCACTGTCAGATGTTGAATTCTTCTCAGTGGACTGCCAGCGACGCCTCCTCGTCTTTTACAACCGTATCTGGGTCGAAGGTGAGTTTCCTTCTCAATGGCGGTAAAGCAATGTTATCCCCGTTTTGAAACCTGGCAAGAACCGATTGCAGGTGGACAGCCACCGCCCCATTAACCTCACCAACGTTCTTTGCAAGTTGCTCGAACGCATGGTCAGCCGGCGGTTGAGTTGGGTACTCGAGTCTCGGGGCGTTCTGGCTCTGTCTCACGGTGGGTTCTGTAAAGGCAACTCTGCCACCGACAATCTGGTGAGCCTGGAGTCAGCCATCCGTATGGCCTTTGCCCGCCGTCAGCACCTCGTCGGTGTCTAATTTGACATGTGGAAGACGTACGATACGACATGGTGCCATCACATTCTCTCTATGCTTCATGGTTGGTGTCTTCGGGGTCCGCTGCCGATTTTCATACGAAATTTTCTGTCGCATCGTACTTTCCGCGTGCAAGTCGCGGCCTCCCTTAGTTCCAATGGTTGAAATGGCTCTGAGGACTATGGGATTTAACATCTATAGTCATCAGTCCCCTAGAACTTAGAACTACATAAACCTAACTAACCTAAGGACATCCCATAGTTCCCGCCGAATTCAGGAGAACGGGGTACCACAGGGATCTGTCCTAAGTGTCTGCCTGTTTGTAATTGCAATTAACGGGCTTATTGCGGCTGTGGGAACATCTGTCTCAGATTCCTTGTATGCTGATGACTTCTGCTTCTGCTATAGCTCCATTGGAATTGCAGCTGCTGAACGTCAGCTGCAGGGTGCTATCTGCAAGACGCAGTCTTGGGCTGTAGTGCATGGCTTGCAGTTTTCGGCTGCCAAGACCTGCCTTATGCATTTCTGCTGGCGACGCACTGTTCACCCTGAGCTGCAGCTTTAACTTGACAGCAAACCTCTTTCTGTGGTGGAGACACATCGGTTTCTGCGTGTGGTTTTTGATTCCCGGTTGACTTGCGTCCCACATACTCAGCAGCTTAACAGATGTGTTGGTGGCATCTTAATGCTCTGTGATGCTTGAGCCACGCCAGCTAGGGCGCCAACTGATCTAACCTCTTACGGCTCTACCAGGCGTTAATCCAGTCCCGTCTGGATTATGGGAGCCTGGCTTATGGTTCAGCATCCTCATCTGCGTTGTGGCTGCTAGACCGAATCCTTCACGGCGGGATTCGCCTTGCCACTGGTGCTCTCCGGACCAGCCCAGTGGACAGCATAATTGTGGAGGCAGGTGTCCCTCCACTGCAGTTACGGCGCCAACGATTACTGGCCGCTTATGCTATGCATGTTTGTAGCTTGCCCAGGCATCCTAATTATCGTCTCCTGTTCCCTCAGTCGGTCGTCCATCTCGCAGAACGTCGGCCTCGGTCGGTCCGCGTCAGAGAGCTTCTCTCTGGGCTTGGGGTTTTCCCCTCTTCCACCTCCTTTCCGGGCCCCTCTGCGTACACCCCCATGGTGTGTGCCCCACCCTTGACTTCAGCTCGAATTGGCACAGGGCCCGAAGGACTCAGTCCCTCCGGAGGCCTTCTGCCGCCGCTTTCTTTCCATCCTTGCCACGCATCAGAGCTCTAGCATTGTTTACACTGACAGTTCAATGGTTGCTGGTCGTGTTGGTTATGCTCTCACTCTTGGGGATCATTACGAAGAACATTCATTGCCGGCTGGCTGCAGCGTTTTCACTGCTGAGCTGGTCGCCATCTTTCGTGCCCTAGAGTATGTCCGCTCCTACTCAGATGAGTCCTTCCTTATCTGTAGCGACTCCCTGAGCGGTTTACGAGCTATCGACCAGTGTATCCCTCGCTCTCGTCTGGTGCCAGCTATACAGGAGTCCCTTCATACTCTTGCCCGTTACGGCCGCTCTGTGGTCTTTGTGTGGACCCCAGGCCACGTTGGGATACCAGGCAATGAACATGTATTCCGCCTGGCCAAACAGGCCACCAGTAAACCATCTCTGGCCATTGGCCTCCCGGAGACTGATTTGCGAGCATTCTTACGCCATTAAGTTTTCGCACTTTGGGACACTGAATGGCGCGGTCTGACCACGCCCAATAAACTCCATCCTATCAAGGAGACGATGACTGTGTGGCGGTCGTCCATATGAGCCACTCGCAGTGACTCAGTTCTCCTTTGTCGGCTCTGCATTGTCCACATCCGGCTGATGCACAGTTATTTACTGCACCATGAGGACCCGCCTCTATGTCGCTGCGGGGCGGATTTGACGGTGGTCCACATTCTGTTTGCCTGTCCCCTTTTCTCTGTGCTCAGGTAGACATTTGATCTGCCTGATACGCTCCCTGCCCTTTTAACAGATGGCACTGCCATGACATGCTTAGTTTTGGGTTTTATTCGGGCAGGGGGCTTTTATCACTTACTCTGTTTGTCTTTTTTGTGTTGAGTCTGGCCTTTGGTCTACGAGTTTAGACTGAGTTTTTAATGTTTTTCTCGGTGGTTGGCTTTCCCTTTTTTGTCTCTACAGTCGGCCAACCACTGTCACACTCTGTGTGATTTTAATTCCTTTTGTCTGGTCTCTGTCTCAGTCTTCCTTGTCCTGTGTCGTCTGCTGTCTTTTCTATTGTTCGTTTTTATTCTGTGTGGGTGTTTGAAATTTTGGAAAAAGCGACTGATGACCGCAGCAGTCTGGTCCCTTCAATCCCACAAACCAACCACAACACACACACCCATCCAGAGTGGATAAAATCTACAACCAGTCTGGGAATTGGAACCAAGGCCCTGTGATCGAGTGTCAGCAATGGTAACCACAAGATGACGAGATCCTGACGAGATAGCTAGAAGCGAAGTCATGTAAGGGGAGGATATGGGTTATTGCTCCATTTTTGTAGAAGCCATTCATGTATTTTCCGGAAGTGATTCTCAGAAAAGGCCGTAGGCTCAAATCCAGATTGCTAAGGATTTGTATTCGACTCTTCCGTAATACGATGGAACATGAATGGAAAATGAACCAGCTATCTGGAATAACACTTTTCGTGGCAGAGTAAATCATGTTCCATGATCGTGACCTCATCTATTTTCAGAATGCCTATTACTGAACTCATCGACCGCAGAATCACAGACTTAAAAGCGAGGAACTTCAAACATCTACACACTGTCGTCGATATTCATTGAGTGTGGTGAGATCCATGAAAGGGCTAGGAAAAGACTGTGGTACAGCCTATTGTTGTAACATGGACTGAAGTATTAGCACTTGTTGCATGATGAGGCATCACTTCAGTCAGGGGTTGTGTTGTATTCTGTGAAGCAACATTTTAATTTCCCTGCAAAAATATACTTAAGTCGTTGGTGCATCTAATGAAATTTGTAATTTTCTGTACATAACACGGTGTGAGCAAGGAGCGGTCCGAGTAGAGCGAAAGTGTAACACCACTACAGTCAAGAGCTTGAAATTACAACGACTGAAGCGTTGGATCAGCACCGGTCTCGCCGCAGTTCCCGCTGGATGGCAAATTACATTCCTGTTGGACTTCGCTAGCTCCAGGCTGTGTGACCGTCCGGGTCTGCTGAGCACTGTTGACAAGTGGGCAGCACCAAGCCCTTGTGAGGCCAATTGAGGAGCGGCTTGATTCAGAAGTAACAGTTCCAGTCAAAAAAACTGACACTGGCCGGGAGAGTGGTCTGGAGACGAAATGCTTCTCGATATCCGCACCTGCCAATGCTTATCTGTTTGTAATGTGGCAATTACGATAAGTAGTAATGTCTAAATATATCTTCCTTTATCTTTCTTTTTACTTATATTTGATAATAATAGTAATAACTAAAAGCTTCACTTAATTTAAAGAGAAGAATGTCACGTCACCGATAAAGTGACATCAAATAAAATATTTACTCTCTACTCCACTGAGAGTAAGAGAGATCATTTGAAATGACACTGGGCAGGTGGACTACTGAACGTTAAATATGGAAGGCGGCGATCTGCTTTGAGTGGAAAAGCGAGAGTCAAGTAGTGGGAAGTTCTATGGGCGCGACGTTCGCGAGGGAGCACAGAAAACATCTTGATTCTTCTAGAAGGATCTCTGTATAGGTAGACATTTCCAACAGCTTAATAGCACGCCGAACGGCTATGCACGATGGAAATCCCCATAATGGTGTGCTATGTAATGGATCATGAAATCTCTCAAAGGTATAAAGTAGGTTTTAAAATTAAAGTTCTCGGGATAGGTGGGAGTGATTTGTACATTATGTAATCCTCCATCATGTCACTCAATGTTAGAGGTTGAGGATCACACAACGGTCAGTCAGTATCGTTGGGCCTCCTGAGGCCTGTTCAGAAGGCATTTATTGTCTTAAAAACATTGGGTCCAGTCATGTGTATGCGAATATGATCATTAGTCAGTATTTCCATTATTCCAGAATTAAATTTTCACTCTGCAGCGGAGTGTGTGCTGATTCTGGCAGATTAAAACTGTGTGCTGGACTGAGACTCGAACTCAGGACCTTTGCCTTTCACAGGCAAGTGCTCTACCGTCTTAGCTACCCAAGCACAACTCATTCCCCGATGGGCTTGGGTAGCTCAGACAGTAGAGCACTTGTCCACAAAAGGCAAAGGTCCCGAGTTTGAGTCTCAGTCCTGCAAACAGTTTTAGTCTGCCATGAAGTTTTATTTCCCTTATTGATGATAGTAGCAGTCGTGTACTTTGGAGCAAGTGTAATTAGCTTTAATTGTTCCCTTCTAAAAATAATAATCTGCAGGATATGGTAATGGCATCAGTACAATTAAACACCCACAACCATGGACCACTTACAAAATCGCATAATGCAGTAAAGTAGAATTCGACCGGTTAACGTAAGTAACAGCAATTGTAAGACTGAGATGGAATAAAATCCACTTCAAATTTAAGAAAGTGGAGGAAATCTGAAAAATGAAGTCAGTTTTGAGTGAGTCGTCCGGAATGTCTTATTTATGGAAGTCACTGATTCAAGACAAGAGAGCTGGGACTCTCTGTTAAGTACAAATTGGATGATTCGGCAAAATGCACACCTAATTAACAACCATTTTCCTGCGTTGTAGGCCTGGCACGGTCGCCAGTGGGTTGGTAGGTCTTCCTGCTGCGCGCACCAGATAGCGCTGGCTGGCAGCAGCCAGCTGCGTGAGCAGATAGCGATTACCGATACCGGCGGCGGTATTACCGGCTCCGCGTTTCCAGTACGCGGCGTGGAATAACGGCAGCCGCACGGCCCTAATCCGACGACTACAGCGACACCTCGCAGTTAATTAGTCTCACCTGTCTGCTGGACACGGCTTCCGTTATTTCACACATAAACGGCTGTTGCTCCGCTTATCCCCACAACACTGGTGATGTAATTAGTACATCCTAGCGCTAGGTGTCCGTGGATTCTACACGCAGCACTCGATGTTGATCACTGTCTCTAATAACTACACCATCGGCGGGACTTTCCTTTACTAAGGATCAAACTCAGTAGTGGCCCATGATTCACTCAGGCGCCGGAGACGCATTACTACAATACCCTCCCGAGCGCGCCCCCCAGGATCACTAAATGCTTTCAGCTTCAGCAGAAGACACTTCCATTTCTGGGTAAGCTTGGTACAGGATGATAAATACTGTCCACCTGTGCAGTGTTCGTGGTGTCTAGTGTAGTTTTTCTCTGAACCGATGAATGTATATAAAGCGAGGAACTCTAGAACGATGTTTGTCAATTGATCATTTACAGCTGTCTAGTTTTTCAAGAAGAGCCGTGGCCCCCTATTTGGTTATTTCCTTTGCCTGACATTAGGTAGCATATTTAAGCTAGCTCTAGTTGTAATGGTTTTCCATGTTGTCGTACGTAACAAAAGTGTATTTGTATTGCTTTGTTTTATGTGACAATCAGGAAAGCGACAAGTTTTTACAGGGTTGTGCTGCCATCACGACTGTGTCCGCAGCCGATCGATACGGGAAAACGACTTGGAAGATTAGCCGAGACTTACCATATTCTTAAAATGTCGAAACAAATGATGAAACACAACGTCGTAACCACTTCTGTAGAGATAACCA
This sequence comes from Schistocerca cancellata, assembly GCF_023864275.1. Taxonomy (NCBI): domain Eukaryota; kingdom Metazoa; phylum Arthropoda; class Insecta; order Orthoptera; family Acrididae; genus Schistocerca; species Schistocerca cancellata. The sequence continues at coordinate 581,346,409 of NC_064626.1, forward strand.
GACTATGAGCATTAAAATCTGTGTGTTTCATTGTCTGTATCGCTTTACACTGTTAATAAAGTTAAAGCACTTCAAACTATTTCCGTAGAATACTCCGATTTCACGGGGATCTAAAATGGCAAGTTCAATAATCTATGGCTGGATATTCAGGAAAGCTTAATCTTTCAAACTGACTGAAAGGTAATTCAGCGTAGGAACATAATACGAGTTTTAGAAAAGAAGAATAGTACATCATTAAAAGAAAAACGAGAAATAGAGAATATCGCAATAACTCATGGCACTGAATCTCGAGAGACAGTTCATGATGTGTTTTACTGAGAATACATTGCCAGTCAGTACGTCTCGGAAGTGCTGATCGAGTATCACTTGTAATTCACTTCTTTCAATGTTACATAATCTGGGAAGGAGTTTCGATAGTTGCTACATACAGAATGCGAAGGTAAATGGCCATTTTAAGCAATTTAGGAAAGCAATAACATTACGTGTGGATACTGAACCACAACGGGTATTAATATCGGTAACAGCAGCTCGTAATTATGTAAAGTTGTGACTGCACTGAAGCTGAAACTTATTACGCGAACGCACATGTAATTCGAAGACGTTTAAGTTCAGAAGATGAATCATTCAATTATGATAATCTATGGTTTTTTGAAGTGTGACATAGACAGTATTCGTGCCTGAGGGAACGTTTAAAGATCGATAATATAGTGACGGCGGCTTGTTTCCCACAACTTTACATGACTAGGAGTAGGACGATTTCTTCGTTTTATTTATATGAGATACAAGATTCTGAAAGGCTGAATTGAATCCGTAATAAGCTATATCGACGACTTATCGCCTAAGAAGTCACCCTCATTCTGCCAACGGCCTTGTCAAAGTCGGTGGAGAAGCGGACAATGGTTCAGGGCACTCTCAGGTCCTTGGGATGGGAAACCGAGCCTAAGGACGGAAAAGTAAGCAATAACCAACGGAATGAGGATGCAGAAGGCAATGGAAACAAAAGCATTAAAGACACAGAACGAGTATACACAGGACAAGTGGCCTGTAATTGAAAAAGTGTCATTGGCAAAAGATTCCGGAACAGTCCCCCATTCGGATCTGCGGAAAGGGACTGGCAAGGGGGAGGAGACCATGAGTAAAAGATTGAGCACTAAACGAAAGCATAACCTTCTACGGGTCGGAACGTGGATTTTCAGAAGATTGAACGTGGTGCAGAAGCCATAAAATCTGAAATGGGAAATGCAAAGGCTCTTTCTACACATATCGTGCTAGGGCTCAGTAAAGTGAAATAGAAAGAATACAAGGATTTTTCTTCAGATGAGTGTCGGGCAATACGAATAGCAGCAGAAAATGGTATAACGTGAGCAGAATTCGTTATGAATAGGAAGGTAGGGCAGAGAGTCTGTTACTGTGTACAGTTCAGTGGTAGGGTTGATCTTATCGGAATCTACAGCAAACCAGCATCAACAAAGATAGCTCAGGTATAGCTTCCGAGGTGGCACCCTGAAGATGAAGACATAGAGAAGTAGACGAAGATACTGAAAGGGAAATACAGTAGGTAAAGGGAGATAAAATCGAATAGTGATGGGAGACTGGAATGCAGCTGTAGGGGAAAGAGTATAAAAATGGTTACAAGAGTATATGGACTTATGATAAAGGATGTCATAAATTTCAGCGGTAATAGCAAACCTGTAACAAATTTCAGCTGGTAATAGCGAATTATCTGTTCACGAATCAAAAGAGGAGGAGATATACATATTTGGAAAGGGCCGGGTGATATGGGTAGATTTTAGCTACATTACATCATTGTCAGACAGAGATATAGATTCCGAAATCAGATACTGGATTGGCAGGCGTACCCAAGAGCAGATATAGACTCAGATCACAATTTAGTAGTCATAAAGAGTATGCTGAAATCTAAGTGACTAGGCAGGAAGAATCAATACGCTAATAAATGTAATATGGAATTGCTAAGGAATGACGAGATACGTTAGAAGTTTAGACAGTAATAAGAAATAGTTCAGTAGGCAGTACGGTTGAAGAGGAGTGGACATCTCTAAAAAGACCAATCACAGAAGTGGGAAAGAAAAACGTAGCAAACGATATGTCGGTAGTGTTGCAGTCCCCCTAACTGACATTTAAAGAAGTTGGCGGACAAGGTTAATGTTGTTGAAATGAAACACCGGTAAACAATAGCAATTATTCATATATTGACAGTAATTTTACATAGATAAATACTTTACACATATTGAAAATACCTTTAAAGTACAACTGCCTGTTACAATATTATTCGAGAGAGCGATCATTAAGAGAGGGCGATCGACAAGAGTGGAGACATCCAGAGACGGATGGTGTCAGGAGACACAGAGATATCGAGAGAGAGCGAGCCAGACGCTGATCGTGTTTATATACAAGCAGACAACTGGATGCTACTTTCCTGTAATTTCCCCTCAGGCTCTTCCTGTTCTGGAAACCTTTTGCATGAAAAACGTTCGAGAGAATTCGCTGCGCTCCTTTCCGGCGTGGCTGACGGCATAAAATTTGGTTGTTGGCGACGCTTGAGTTGTGTCTGATGCATTATTTGGCAATAAAAAAATACAGTTGCTGTGATTAACATCTGTATGCTCTCTCACATTTAAGAATTGATTACAATTTTATAGTGTAAGGCAATTTAAAGACAACACACGCAATTAATACAAAAATACAGAGTTCCTTATGAAGCTTTACATAAATTATTAGATTTTGGGGATAAATTTATGGACACATAAGCGTAAACTTTTCACTGCCCCGTGAATGATACGTTGTAGTTTTATAACATAGTTACAAAATAAAAAGTAGTGTTCGGTTGAATGTAGAAGTTAGGTAGTAAGAGTGTCATAAATGTCACTTCACCTGTAAACATCTTTTACAAATGAGAAAACACACAGAATGTGTCCTTTATTGTGCTATTGGCACACACTTGTCCATGTTTCATCAAAATATTCCGTCTGATATCTTCATTTAATTAGTTAAAATTCCGCCGATCGAACGTATTCGCTCAGCGCACAGTGGAGGCGCGGTGAGGAAGGTCATTGCTCCCAGCACTCAATCAACTGTGCAGACAAGCGAAGAGCGGCGGCACCAGGTCGCCCCTAACGCCATCTCGTAGGGATGACATCACTCAATCACGCGCTGCATGTCGAGCATTCTGCTGCCGGCCGGTGAGACGGTGAAGGCAGGCACGCTACGTGCACGTGATTGAGCTGGGTTGCTGCGTGGGCACATGTGGCGCCTATCCATGTGATGCTTCTTGCTTTCATGAAATACATAAAACATAGCAAAATCAGTCCTTTATATATCACAACACACTGTGGCGTCCTAGGAAAAAGGTTCTGATTAGAACATGTGTTGTCTTGTGAGATACGTAAGTAGGCCTATCCATCTAGCTCGAATGTAACTTGCCACTGTTTATTAATTAGATCGTTAACAATTCACACAACTGAAGTTTGTCACACTGTTTCAAAATGGTTCCTGGTTTGAATAAATATAATGAACGTGTCTCAACACCATCAGTTACAGTTATTTAGTGTGGTTATATGTTTGTTTTTAAGCAGGCATTTATTAAACGTTTCTGCTAATACAGGTTATTCGTCGCACTGTAAAGTCACATCGGGTGTAATAGTACTGTTCATATGTTGTCCATAATACATTGTCCCAATACTGAGTCTTTAGCGAAAGTAGACATAGTTTGTGCCTTAAAGTTGCATGTCACTACACTGCATTTCACTGTATTCCGTTATGTGTGTCTAAAAGAGTATCAATTATTGGATTAGGTAGCAAGAAGAGGCTGAAGACGCCGTTTCATCTCCCGTCGGCTGCTACACTCAGTCCACAAATGGTATGGTTCAACCTAGTCATTATTCATCACGTCTTTCGCCGGATTATAAATTTTATAAACACTTCAATGTTCCCATTTCTTACTCGCTTGGGTGTGCCGCGTTCACTCAATAGTGCACTTTATTGTTCACCTATCCTCGGGGTACTACTTGTGTATGTAAACAGTCACTTTTACAAGTTTCCATTTACAAGGAGTCCCTGCTATCTGAATACCAGAAATCGATATAGAAAATACCTAATTATTAACAAACCATATGCATACTTAAATTTTTATGTTGAAGACATGCCTGCATAAAAATATCGTACTGCTATAGAATTTACTCCTGCGGTCTGGCTTAACATTCATACTGATTTGCTCATATGTGTAAGATTCTTGTCAACACGTATATGAGGTCACGACCATTCCATCTCAACCAGTACAAACCACTCCGGTCGCAGGTTCGAATCCTGATTTGGGCAGGGATGTGTGCGATGTCCTTAGCTTAGTTAGGTTTAAGTACTTCTAAGTTCTAGGGGACTCATGACCTCAGCTGTTAAGTCCCACAGTGCTCAAAACCATTTGAACCAAATATGAGAATATGCTATTCATGGAGCAAATATATCAATAACAAATCTCATAATAAAACATTCTTCAAATGACTCTATCAAAGGTTCCTTATATCCTAGTAAAATAAAAAATTAATAGGAGTCAGTAACATGACTGCATAGTCATAAAACTGTCTGCATAGAAGGTAGAAATAGCAGTTCATCTTAAAGTAACTATTTATAGATATATGTACAGCATTTAGCGAGATACTGTCAGTTTACTTTACTGACAACATTTCTCGGTTCATTTGAGTTCATGTTTATTTCCTGCAAGCATTGAATGTGCTGCCTTTGTTAAGCTCACAAGTGACAGTGTCCGAATGACGCTTATTAATCTAGGAATAAATATAAAATATACATACAAAGGGAGATAATAAGAAATACTTTACATGTAAATACAGGAAATGACATAACAAAACTAGTAATAATCTCTGCATTAGACTAGTATGTACATTTTATGCACGACTGTGATGTCTCATTAATTAGTCAAATACGGTTCATTTGTTTATTTATGACTACAGTCTCTGTTTATCCCTTTCATAGTCCATATTCTTCTGTCTATCTTAGCAAATACATAAATACAAAATCCATAAGACAACATAGATAATAATAATAAGGAAAATAATACAAAATGCTGCATGCCTTTTCTTACATAGATAAATATGAATTCTAGTCATTGTTACACATATTTCTTGATATCATTTTGATGATATAAGCCTTTGATCTTCTGAGATCCTGGGTAGACAATCAAACAGCTGCCTTCATGAGGAATGCGTACAGTTTCGTATGGACCGGTGCACAAAGTTTGCCACTTCTTCTTCTGCCCTAGAAGTAAAGAAGATTTAGAATGAGATCTCAGCACGATACATCTTCGACTTTACACTCTAGCACTTTAACAAGCTTCTTATCATAAGCGCGCTCTCTAGTCTGTGCAGAAGCATTAATAGCAATAAGCGCTCATCTGATTCGTTCCTCTTTGGATAATTCATCATCAGAATATTTCTGCAGAGGATTGATTCGTTCTTTCTTCCCTTTAGTATCTTGTTTGGGAAAGCAAATAAAAGCGTCATTAATGAATATCTTCATAGTCAACTCCAAGCATTCACCGCGGGACACAAAGATATTGAGCATCTTTGGTCGGAATTTAAAGGTACTGTCCACCACGTACTAGAGAAGTATGTGCCTAGCAAAAGTATAGGGAAAGCAAAAGGATCCACCTTGGTACAACAAACATACTAGGAAGTTGCTGAGAAAGCAGAGAATTTTGCACAGTCGATTTAAACGTAGTCACTGCCCTGCTGACAATCAGAAATTATGCGAAATGAAAGCAGCTGTCAGAAGGACAACGAGAGACTCTTTTAACGAATTTGAAAGCAATATTTTATCTACAAATACTAAAAATAACCCCAAAAAATTTTGGTCGTACGTAAAATCTATGAACGCTACAAATAACTCAATACCTACTCTTGCTGACAGTACAGGTAATGTAACTGATGATATTTAACAGAAGGCCGAAATTCGAAACCTAGCTTTCAAAAACTCGTTTACGATAGAGGACTGCAGCACCATTCCCCCTTTAAATTATCGAACAAACGAAAGAATGGCTGACATAGTGTTTAGTGTATCTGGTATTGTAAAACAGTTAAGGTCCTTAGACACCAGAAAGGCATCTGGCCCAGACGATATCCCAGTAAGACTTTATGTTGACTACGCTACAAATATAGCACCATTCTTATCCATCGTCTATCATAGATCATTGGCACGGCGGGAATTTCCACGGAACTGGAAGAAGGCCCAGATCATAGCAATCTATAAAAAGGGTAGAAAATCGGATGCACATAATTACCGGCCAATTTCACTGACATCGATCTGTTGTACAATCATGGAACATATTTTGTGTTTAGGTATAATGACCTTTCTAGATTCTGAGATGCTCATCTGCAGAAACCAGCACGGTTTTAGGAAAAAGTGGTCATGCGAGACACAGCTGGCCATATTTGTGCATGATATACAACAGGCTCTAGATACCGGCTCCCAGGTTGATGCCATATTTCTCGACTTTCGAAAGGCGTTCGACTTATTTCTGTACTGTCACTTGCAACGAAAAGTGCGCACTTACGGTCTTTCCAATGACATATGCTGTTGGATAGAATGTTTTCTAACAGACAGGGAGCAGTATGTCGTCCTGAACGGGATGACTTCAACAGTAACAAGAGTAACTTCAGGTGTGCCCCAGGGCAGCGTAATAGGTCCTCTGCTTTTTACGATTTAAATAAACGATCTGGTTGATGATACTGACAGCGGCCTTAGACTGTTTGCCGATGATGCTGTAGTCCATAGGAAAGTAGAATCGCATGAAAGTTGTGAACAAATCAATGAGGATTTGCAGAAAATAAATGCGTGGTGTAATGACTGGCAGTTATCTCTCAATATTAGTAAGTGTAACCTACTGTGTATAACAAGGCGAAAATCCTCATTAATGTATGAGTACAAATTAAATGATCAGTCTTTGGAAGCGGTAACATCAATGAAGTATCTGAGTGTGACAATTCGAAATGATCTCAAATGGAATCAGATTATTCAAGTAACGGGTAAGGCGAACTCTAGATTGCGGTTTATTGGTAGAATTCTGAAGCGATGCAGTCCTTCAACAAAGGAAATAGCTTACAATAAGTTAGTTCGTCCAATCTTATTGTTCGTCTGTATGGGACCCTTACCAGTTGGGTCTGACTCAAGAGATTGAGAAGGTCCAAAGAAGAGCGGCTACATTCATGACTGGTATATTTAGCCATCGCGAGAGCGTTACAAATCTCATAGGAAGTTAGAAATGGGACACACTTGCAGATAGACGACGCGCTAAACAGAAGGGGCTGCCCACTAAATTCCGAAATCCGATCTTCACCGAGGATGTAGAGAAAATATTATTACCACAAACTTTCAAATCACGTGATGATCATCATTCAAAGACAAGGGAAATAAGAGCTCGTACTGAGGCGTTCAGAGAGTCGTTCTTCCCTCGCGCTATCCGCGAGTGGAACAGTGCGAGTGGGGGTGGTGGGGGGGGGAATATGACTTTGGCGCGGACTGTGCCCTTCACCACACACCGCTTGGTGGCTAGCGGAGTATAGATGTTGATGTAGATGCCGATAGACGCCAGCATAAGTTGCGTCGTTGTGTGAGGGCGATTGCTTACCACCTGCTCGAATGGTGAAACAAATTCCACCAATTTGGTTTGTTTATTCGGTGTATATGTTCGAATGAACCTTTTCAATTCTCGGAAAATACTTGCCATGGTATTTAATTCAGGATGGAAATTGCTTATTAATATCTGGTGGATAACATTTTCCTTTAGAAGTATCTCTATCTCTTGCCAGTGAAATTTGGTGCATTATCGGATAGAATAGCATCCGGCTTCCCGAACTGGGAAAGAAATCTTCCCAGATTCGTCTAATGATGGAGGTTGCTGTTGCTGACTTAGTGGCATACAAACGTACATATTTCGTGAAGAGGTCGTACAGAATAATAAAGAAACAAACATTGCTTTTATTGACTTTAAAAAAAGCTTTTGACAGTGTCAATAGACAGAAACGTTGGGAAATAATGATGAATCGTGGATATCCCAAACATTTAGTAAATGCCATGAAAAGTTTATATCAAGACACAAATATCACTCTAGATCTCAATGGTAAAACAACTAATGAGATAGCAACTAACAATGGGGTACGACAAGACTGCTGCATCTCTCCAACTTTATTCAATATGTACATTAATGAAATAATACATATATGGGAATCGGAATTTCAGAAAGGCATCTACCTAGACAGGAACATTCTTTTAAATAATATACTATATGCCGATGATGCAGTGATCCTAGCAGATAAGGAATATGACCATCAGAAAGGAATCTACTTGCTAAAACAAATATGTGCAAAATTTAACATGGAAGTGTCAAAAGGAAAATCTAAGACAATGGCCTTCATGGACAAAGAGCCAATCAGAACCAACATAGTAATAGAGCATAAGATTTTAGGGCAAATAAATCATTTCAATTATCTTGGATGCGAAAAGACATATGCTACAGCAGAGATGTTGAAATTAAGCTTAGTAAATTCAGCCGGGTAGGTGGAACAACTAACAGAAACCTAAAAAAACAAAACCAGTAAAGACACTCAAATTAAATTTTACAAAACTATTGCAGTTCTGACATTGCTCTATGGAAGTCAGACATGGGTGATTACCAAGAAGCAGGATAGCCGGATTCAGGCCCAAGAAATGATATTTCATAGAGGTGTTTGAGGTTGCACAAGAGAACGCAGGCTAAGAAATCCAGATATTAGAGAAGACCTGCCAATCTTTAGCCTCAATGAAAAAATTCGAGATTACAGAAGAAAATGGAAAGAACATCTACAAAGATGGGAGAGTGAGAGACTTCCCTTAAGGGCAAGAAATTATAAGTGCCATGGGAGAAGAGACAGAAATGAAATTAAATGATCGTATGGCATTGTTGGCCGGGAGGCCCCATGCGGGGAAGTTCGGCCGCCGTATTGCGAGTCCTTTTTAGTTGACGCCACTTCGGCGACTTGCGTGTCAATGAAGATGAAATGATGATAAACACACAACACCCAGTCATCACGAGGCAGAGAAAATCCCTGACCCCGCCGGGAATCGAACCCGGGACCCCGTGCGCAGGAAGCGAGAAGAAGAGACAGAGAACGACCCCGACAGAGATGGAGACCGTAACAGGCATTTACTGCCTAATACCTAAAGATAAGATGAAATGATGAGATGAGATCGTACAAGGCGACAATGAATTTGACACTTCCCCCCGGCTTCGTGTTGGGCCGGAGACGCCAATGGCCACTACCTCTCCTGGTTTATTAGTGATAATGGGTGCAGTTTTATTTCATTGGGAAGATTAGAAGGCTTACTTCGGTGATGAACTTTACAAGTGCGAAGTAGTTTATACACTCATTTGTGCAGTTTCGGTTTGTAACAGACTGCTCAATTTTTCTCTTACACTTCCCCACCCCAAAGTACCCTCATGTGATATGAGTGTACCATATCACCTGTTCCTTACACCTGTCCAGTATACAGACCCACTGAGACTCCAGTAGTCTGCACTGAGGGTTGAAGAGCATTTAATTATTGTCACAGTTTCTGGTACAACCACTCGGGAAGCGTACACTTGACTTGGGCCCCACCTGACATCTGCATCCTGTAAATTAGCCAAGTTCCTGGCAGTTTAAAGGGTCTTTCATCAATATGGTTTTGAAATTGGACATCTGTTCCACTTAATCTGAATACTCATGTAAACCTTGTGGTAAACGAGAGAGCGCGTCTGCTATTACGTTCTCCCTGTCACTTACACTGAAGAGCCAAAGTAACTAGTACACCTGCCTAATATCGTGTAGGGTCCCAGAGAGCACGCAGAAGTGACGCAACGTGACGTGGCATGGACTCGACTAACGTCTGAAGAAGTGCTGAAGGGAACTGACACCATAACGCCTGCAGAGCTGCCCAATGATCTTTTCTGAACCACACGTTGCAAGACATCCCAGACACGCTCAATAATGTTCATGTCTGGAGAGTATTTAAACTCAGAAGAGTGTTCAAATGGCTCTGAGCACTATGGGACTTAACAGCTGAGGTCATCAGTCCCCTAGAACTTAGAACTACTTAAACCTAACTAACGTAAGGACAGCACACAACACCCAGTCATCACGAGGCAGAGAAAATCCCTGACCCCGCCGGGAATCGAACCCGGGACCTGTCATCAACAGTCCAATGTCGGTGTTGGCGGGCCCAGGGGAGGCATAAAGCTGTCATCAAGGGTAGACGAGAGGGCCTTGGGCTCCGAAAGTGAATGTCGATGATGTTTCATTGAATGGTTCGCACGCTGACACTTGCTGAAGGCCGCAGCGATGTCGGCAATATGATGTCATACCGGATTCTTGATATTCTCGGTACACTCGTCGCTACCAAGGAGATCCTGTACCCCGTCGCTCGTGCGCTGCCTGTAACACCGCGTTCAAACTCACTTAAAGTTTTATAACCAGCCAATGTAGCAACAATAACCGATTTAACAACTGTGCCAGACAATTGTCTTATATAGACGTTGCCGAGCGCAGCGCCTTACTTTGCTTGTTTACATATCTCCGTATTTGAATACGCATGCCTATACCCGTTTCTTTTACTCTTCAGTTCATATGCAGTCTCATAAACATGTTCCAGGAGTAGCAGCGTCCATCGCGCTGGGCGCTGATGCAACAATTTGCTCGTTCGGAGAAAACTAAGAGCCTGGTGGTAGGGGCGATTTCAGAAGCCGGTGAAGGAGGGCCTTTGGGGGGGGGGGGGGGGGGGCAGTGATGGGATTGGGGGAAAGGAATGTCGCTTGACAAAAGAAGAGTTCGGATCCTCTCCGACAAATTGGTAAAATTTGGTTTTGCGTAAAATAGCTTTGGGTAACCATTTTGGAGTTCAAGGTGAAAAATGTGAATTAATAAATAATAAGAAGCCCATTTTAAGTTAAATGATATTATCGATTAAAACAGTAAGCTATTTGCTGCTCTATTCTTTAGTTAAAATATGTTTGAAATACATTGCACCTAAATTGCTACAAAATTATAAAAAAATGATTGAATCTATTGGAGTAATACATTCGCTGATTTCTGAAGTCATGTTATACAGTGTAATATGATACTCCATGGTGGGGGGGGGGGGACTATAGCCCCTATAGTCCCCCTCCCCTTGCCACCGCCCCTGCCTAGTGGTCACAATAAACTTTGATGTGTTTGCCATGTAAATTTCCTAAAAGACCACAAAACGGTTAATGCCTCTAACTCTGTAGTGATGTAAGATCTTTCACATTCAGTCCAATTTTGACTTGCAAAACTGTTGACTGTGTAAGTTGCCTTCTATGTTGTCCTCCTGAAAGAAACACGCTCCTAAACCTGAGCAGGAAGTGTCAGTTGTTATGCATAAATCATTCGTCATCTCGGGCTGATTCAGGACTCTGTTTGATATTATCGATCGCCTGCTGGCATCTGCTGGGCCAATGCCAAACCACATCCTTTTTCAGTAAATTTAAAAGATAGGACGGTTCATGGACTGATCGGGTATAAAACGGAGAAAAAATGATGCAACTCCAAACAAAGTTTTAAGTTGCTTTTTAGTAACAGGTGCTGGGAAATTGGGAATTGCATCGATGTTTCCTGGATGACGTAATATGTCTGTGGGAGAAATAATGTATCCAAGATACTTTAATTTACCTGTAGCAAACTTCGATTTTTCTAAGTCGGTTCTTACGCCGACCTCTGAGAACTTCTTGAACACCTTATCTAGCACGTCCAAGTGCTCTTTCCACGTTGGCAGTGCGCTTAGCAAATCGTCCACGTACGCTGTTACTGGATTCAGCAATTCCGGCCACAGGAATGTTTCCAGGGCGGAGGCAAACACCGGAACTTACATTAAGTCCGAAGGGCAAAACCCTAAATTGGTAAGACCTGCCAGCAAATATAAAAGCAATGTATTTCCTAGATTCTTCTGGTAACTGCACTTGCCAGTACGATGAGCGCATGTTGAGAAATAACTAGTCCTATACCCCATGAAATTTCTGCAATTGTTCCTCTAAACTCTTGGGTCGTCTTCACTGGGACAATAACCTCGTTGTGTGACCTCGCGTCCAGGACAAGGCGCACCCCTCCACCTACTTTTCCCACCTCTAAGAGAGGGCTGCTGTATGGCGGGGGGGGGGGGGGCAGGATGGGTAAGATGGTTCGATGATGCGCCACTGAATCATCTTATTAAGCACCTGTTTAACGGCCTTGCGCGTAAACCGCTGGTGGGAGTAGTCTGCATGCGCAAAAATCTTATGGGGTTAAACGTCCATCCGGTATTCGTATCCCTTTATGACGCCAGGCCTTTTGGAAAAGACCTGAACATATCTCTCCAAAAGAAAACAGAAATCTTGTCTTTGTTCGTCCGACAAAGACGTTGCTTCCTCGGAGTTATTCTAAATGGCGATACAGTTTACGTCGTAGTGCTGGCTATCCTGTTCATCTGGTGCGAGGCTACGGTACCTAGGATGGCCTTGCACCGACAGCATCCTTCTACTTATGATTTTTACGGGAATAAAATCGCACAGCCTGGTATACCGACCCTTTATTTTAATCAGGTTCAGAATTTTTAATTCTCCTCCAATCTTCAAACGACATTGACTATGGGGACGGTCGATAGCTACTGCACGTCCCTATCCCGCTTATGCTCAATGCCTGCGAGACAGGACACTTCTCACGACGAGGAACGTATATCTGTCGGTTCTTCTCTCGTATTTAGTATCTACTTGTGCCTGTGACGTAATTCGTTGGCCTCCAGAGCCAATAGCACCGGATACCACACAATTCTGAACCGGTTATGTCGGTACTTTTCGATGCTGGGTGATCATGTGGAAAAAATTGGCTTCAGTAAAATTCACACGCGCTCCAGTGTCAAAAATGAGCATTGTAGGAATAGCTCCTACTATGCCTAGCACAGTAGGCTGCACAAATTCATAAATCTGTTCTGAAGTTGTTCCATTATCTGTAAACAACTCTTGCGTCATGTCCTGGTCGTCATTGTACCGGAGCATAAGCACATGCTCTAGCACAGTTCAGGACCCATTAGGCGCCGGGGTCGCCGTCAGAGAGCACGATTCGGCCACAACCAGTTTGTCGGTGGCGTCGTAGTTGAGTTTGTCTGTCATCTCAACATGTGCACTTCTTGCCTGTCAGCTCGGTCATCATGGGCGTGCGCATTAGATGTGTTACCTTGCCCCTGGTGATTACGGTTACGGTTGTTGCTATTGTTTCTATAAAATTACAATGAAATGAACACCCCAGGCGTTGACATACGTCGACGGGGACAGATGAAAATGTGTGCCCCGACCGGGACTCGAACCTGGGATCTCCTGCTTGCATGGCAGACGGTCTATCCATCTTTTTTTTTTATTCTTTGCCTTTCGCGGGCAAGTGCTCTACCAACTTCTTTATTAATTTTTTTTTCGCAGGCAAGTGCTCTACCACTTTTTTTTTGCAGACGCTCTATCCATCCTTTTTTCCCAGCAATCCAATTTTTTAACCACTTTAATTTTTTAATTTTTTTAATTTTTAGGATGGTCAGGGCGTGGTACACGCCGCACTAGCAGTGGGGTCTCTTCACGGCACTGCCAGTGCGTCGAGGCCGAAACCCCTCCCACCCCTTTTTTCATGTTCCCTGTTGGGTCATAGCACTAAGTGTGCAGAAATTTTAACACAAAATTTCCATTCTCCGATGTAAGAAAGACAAAGAAACCTCTTCTCTGGGTAGAAACTGAGCACTGATAAAACTTAACAATTCTTCTTGAATCACACAGATACTTTGGAAGTCGAACACGAGTAATTCTGAACAAAATGTTTTGAAAAAAAGAAACTTTTCGTGTAACATAGAAGTTCCGGAAGCAAAGTAATAGTAAATAATAATAAGAAACCAAGTGACTTCTAATTTTCTTCTGTTCGTTCTCGTTCAAGGTGTTGTAGTGGTTCCACATATTTAACCAACACCGATTCTTTCAAAAATAGTGTTCAGCATGTTGCCGTAGTGCTTCTTGTGGTTGCGATACGTGCTGATTTTTGCATATTCACACTTCATGTAAACGCGGAATTCTATCTCGTTGTCCGACCCAAGTTTGTGGATCACATAACTAACATATTTTCCCAGTAACCATCTAATGGAGTTGGTTTTTAATTTTGGAAAGTATGTCATGTCTGGTCTCAGGAGGAGCGATGGCGTTATATATTTCGTAGAGGATCTGGTGAGAAAGGCGATTTGTTGCCTGATCCAATTCCAGTTATGCACATTGCCACCACTGGTGAATCTGTGGATGAGTGTATCCGCCAGATAGCATTTTCCACAAAGGTGTGTCTGGTTTAAACCGATCCCATATAGTCTCTCATTGGTGCTGATGACATTGTTAACTGTTTTGTACCATGCGGAAATAGCGTCTGTAGATAGCCCGGCATAGTTGATGTTCCGCCATACAGCTTTCCAGTCATAATTTGGGAATTTCGTTTCAATTTTGTTTCTGCCCTCATTTAACTTCCTTTCAAGTATGATGTCGCGAAGTGTGATACATGTGTTGCTTCTGATTTCGTCACTAAGATAACTTGCTTCGAGGAAAAAGTTCCTCACATACTGCAGACGGGCATTAATCCTTCGTACATCAATCGGTGCCTACAGGCTATGGGTTGTCACAGCCTCAAGGAGCTTTGCGGTTATACATTGTGGAAGTTCTCTGACTATATGGAAAGTCCGTTTGAGGAACAGAGCAGACGCTTTATTGCGAATATCCACCAAACCGAGGCCCCCGTTTCTGACATCCAGTATAACGGTAGTCGCACCAACCCTGAATATGTCTCCTCCCCATTAATAATTGATAACAGTGGACATGATCGCTTTCGCTACTAGTTTAGGGATTGGAAATACCTGCGCAGTGAAATATGCTTTAGACAAAACGCAGGAGTTGATGAATCTGACTTTTTGCACCAGGTCCATGGTTCGATGGATGTTTTCCATTACAGCACCATGAACTTTCCTCCTAGTTTCCGTCCAGTTAAAAGCAGCCATCCTCATCGAACATGCCATTAAGGTTATTCCCAAAGTCTTATGTTTGTTGTCTTGTTTTGCCCATGCCAGTCGGAGGTGATGTAGGCCCCGTAGATTCAATATTTTACTTTTGTTTTCATTTGTTGTCGCTCCCGACGTTGGACAATACCTTTGGATTGCTCTTTCCAGTGTAACTGTCTCCTCCTTATTCGTTATTACAACGCCTACGTCATCGGCATAAGCTCGTATGACAGTTTTCTCACCACTCAATTTTATGCCTGTTAATCTTGCGTGGACAGTGCGGAGGAAGGGCTCTAAAGATACGGAAAATAAAAACATAGATAAGGGACTGCCCTGTGGAACCCCTCGCCTTATCTGTATGGGTTTAGAAGTTTGGCCATTAATTGCTATTTTCGCATTTATACCTGTTGCAATATTTCTTAGCATGTTGACAATCTGAGGGTTGAAAGCCATTCTTGATAGCGTCGCAAAGAGGTATCTATGACTAACGCGGTCAAAAGCTTTGTTGAAATCTATAAAGTTTAAAGCACATTTTATACTTGTCACTGAGGTAGTTGCAATGACGTCTCTGTATGCAGATAGACTTTCGAATATCGTTCTGGTCGGACAACAACATTGATGATGACTCAATATTTTGTTGGAAAAGGCAGAGAGTCTTTTGTTGATAATATGCGAAATTTGTTTGTAATCAGAATTTAGTAGCGAAAGAGGCCGATAATTGTTTAAGTTGATTTTGCCTTTAATCTTAGGAATCAGTACTATTTTACTTTCCTTAAACTCTGCAGGGACCGTTTTTCCGTTCAGGACCTCATTTGGCATGGAAGTGATCTTGTCCCCAATTACAGACTAGTAGCGGGCATATAAAACTCCACAAGGAGGCCGTCAAGTCCCGGAGATTTTTTGAGAGGTGAGT
This sequence comes from Schistocerca cancellata, assembly GCF_023864275.1. NCBI lineage: Eukaryota > Metazoa > Arthropoda > Insecta > Orthoptera > Acrididae > Schistocerca > Schistocerca cancellata. Next base: position 581,362,421 of record NC_064626.1, read on the forward strand.
TACGCACTGCCTCATGCACTTCATCTTTAGTAATAGTGTCTGTTCCCGACAATTGTGGACCTAAAATAGTGAGAAAGTCCTCGAGAGCTGCATCTTCCACTGTGGTAGGGGCATATAAGGTTTCATAGTACCTGTAGACGTCGTCCAGTATTTCTTTCTGGCATGTGACCCTCGTACCAGTACGCGTCTGGACTTCATCAATAAAAGTTTGACGTCTGTTTTTAGCATGCCGCACCAAGTGATACTGAGAAACTGTTTCATCTGCTACGACTGATGTGGCTTTCGATTTAATGTTTAGTGCCTCCATCTGTTGCCGTTTAATGCTTAATAACTTGGCTTTAATTTTTTTGATATCATTCAGACGAATTACGTCATCATGGGCCTGTTGATATAAGTCTCTTAAAACTTTATAATAAAACGCCATTGTATTCCTCAACTCCCTGTTCCTCGCTGCACTAAACTGCATGAAAACTTTCCGCAGCCTTGGTTTTGCCCTCCTAGTCCACCAGTCAATGACTGTTGGATGCTTGTCTACTGTGCGGAGGCACATAGTCCACGCTACTCTTATTTCCTGTACCAGTTCTTCGTCAGTTAAAACAGAGATATTTAAATTCCATTGGCCTCTGAATCGACAGGTTGGCTGTACACTTAAATTAAAGCAAGTTAAAAGTGTACTGTGATCGCTAAAATACACGGGAATAGTTTCAACGTTTAATAAATAATTTTTCAAATTTGGTGGCACGAAAATTCTGTCTAGTCATCTGCGGGAGTGGCTGGTTATATACGTGAACCCGACTGACGTCGGGTGCTGAAGTTCCCATACATCCTTAAGGTGTAGATCACTAACTTGTTTAACTGTGGCGAGTAGTTAAAATTGGGTTGTTGATCTTTCTGGTTTAAAACACAGTTAAAATCTCCACCTAGAATAAGAGAACACGGATTTTTCCTCAATTTATAAATCAGTTCATCTTGAAAAAACTTCCCACGATCCAATTTATGGGGATTTCCTGATGGGGCGTAAGGGTTAAGCACTGTCACATCGAAAATTTTTATGCCTATGGCTCTTCCTGAATCTAGTCGTTCGATTTCAGTCACCGGAATGCCTTCCCTTAAAAGAATGGCTGTACCGATATTGGTTTCCTTAGAAACATTAACAATTTCAAAAAAGCCTGCGATCCGAAATTCCGCTATCGCAACTTCTTGTAAAAACGTGATATCTGTCCCAGACTGGTACAAGAATTCTTGTAGTGCTGCCAATTTCAAGGGTGACTGTATTTTATTTAGGTTAATAGTAGTAATGCTACAAGCTTGCATCATAGACATACCAGAAGAAGCTATTTCGGATGAGGATCGGTATGATTATAGCAGCAACGTGCTTCTCTACAAGTCACGATCTTTACAAGCTGTGTGCCCATTACATGTACTAACTTCCAAGAAAAATTTTCACTGCCTTTGATCAAAGTGCTTGAGAAGAAAAGTATCCTAATATCCTGACAATGCATTGCTATAAGTCACTGTGGCCTTTCTCTTTCTCCTCGTCAGTGTTGGCCCTGATGACTTCATATTTAATATTCTTTTTCTTGATGTCTTTCTTATCTGGTGCGGCTTTCGCTTGATGACGCGTGACACCAAGACCCGGTTTCGGTCGCAGCCGCCAGCGGTGGCCGTCTGGCGCAACGGCGGTTGCTTGCGAGTCGTCAATATTTGGTTCCGGCGTGTCTGTTGTCTTGCTGGCGAGGCGGTGATGCTTGTTTATTTCCTCCTTCGGCGCGGCGTTGCGCTTCGGAGTCAGGTGGTTGTTTACTTGGTGCTTCCTCGTACTATTCGCACTGCATGGGCTGTACACATGATGCGGTTATTGCAGCTGTGACCTCAGGCTCAGGGTCACATTTCCGTGAAAGGTCACTACCAGCTGTGTCACTATCTGTTAGTGGCGGTATAACTCCTTGTGCGGAAGTGGGAGCCACATCGACCTGCATTTCATCTCCTTTAACCACTTCCAACAGAAATTCAGGACTGGGCTTCGGCTTCCTGGCAACGGGTGTCTCACAGGAAGAGTCCTCATCAACATTTTTTTCAGTGTCCTCTAGAGGACGCTTTTTAGTGGGAATCTCGCTGTCACGGGACGGAATTTCAGCAGTTAATGCAGGTTTTAAAGACGAAAAGTCATTAACATTAAGTGCAACATTTTCAGAGGTAGTATCAGGATCCACGACAGCCGCCGGCTCTGTTGTATTACTGGCTGGCAAAAAATCGTTGAGTGTTAATTTCCGGCGTAACGTTATTTGTTAGCACAAAAACACGGTGAGGGCAGTCCTGACGGAGGTGACCAGACTCGTTACATACATGACATGAAGGGTTTGCCCTGAGTACATAACATGCGCCTTGTGCCCGTCAACACAGATGTGGGAGGGAATGTTTGCCTTCACTTCCATCTCCATGGAGCGAATGCCGTTAAAGCACTGCAGCTTGAAATGCGAAGCCCACCTTTCGTTGACTATTTGCCTGACAACCCCATACTTTGAAAGGACATCTTTAATTTTCGAGTTGTCTACTTCTATGGGAATATTCAAAACCCTAACACTTCTAATTACAGACTCGGAATTCCGGAGTCTTACAGTACTTTTAGTACCATCAAGGTGTATAAATTCCGTTTTTTAACCAAATTTTTCCAGAAAGCGGTCCACACTCACGGAATCGTTAAACTTTACAAAAATGCAGTACTCATCAGAATCTAGCTGCATGGTATGAACAGATTCGGAATGAAGGCCAATTACCTCGGTAATCCAGTCGTGTATTTCAAGTGCAGAGGTCTGTACTCGACGGGTGTACTTGTCGAAGGTGAAAATCAAGGTGTTTTTTCTCACGGAGTTTGCCATGGTGTTCTGCAGCAAAGAAATCTCGGACAACGCCGAAATCCCAACGGCACTACGTAGAAAGACGACACGAACGAAGACCAAATGCTAAATTGATAACGCTTAATTCACGCGCAAAACGCCAATTAACGATCACGAAACACGAAAACACTGGCATAAACACTGAACGTTCACGGAGCAAACTTGAGGAGCGTGCGACCGCTGCGACAGCTAAAGCCAGACTGTGATATATGATTGTTTTCGCTCATCTCTTCCGTTACCGTCACCGTCTGTTGATGTGCCGTCATGCGACGCACAAACGTTATGGTGTGAGCCGCAGTCGATATGGCGATTGTTCCCATGTCCGTTACGACTATTATTCCGTGATTCTAAGTGCTGGTTGCTACTTCTCACACCCTCTTATACTAAATCGATACTGTCCAGCACCAAAGGAAATGTTCGAGGTCCTCGTCCGAAACAGTAATTAATTTTTCTCGGATATAGGATGACAACTTTACCTTAACAGCGGAAGCTCGTCTTTCAGTGCCACTGGCTCGTCCCGAGTGAGATTCATGTTTTTCTCGAAATACCAACTTATCGCTTCCAAGTTTTGGGATGTACTGTTTCGGCGGAAAGAACTTTTTTCGTAATCTCTCTTGTACTCCTGCCGACCAATATTTCGACAGGAAATTTCAAATTGACTACATGTACCATAATCCTCGATATTTTCAGCCGCCCACAAATCTCAATCTCCTTGGATGTGCGACGTTACGAACTGTATACACTGTCGTTCCTTCCGTGTTTTAGGAAGCACGTTCCTAAATAACCGGATAAATACAACCAAGTGTACTGGCTTCTTAGGTGGTTTGAATACTTGGAACTTCCGGTATTTTTAAGAGGCTCTCATCCATTAAAATACATATCAAAGCATTGTTGCCCCCCATTCCTCTAGGAGATGGTTGTATGTGAGGCTGCTCTCTCTGATACTCTTCATGAACTGATCCAGCACTTTCCGGATCCGCCGGCCGGAGTGGCCGTGCGGTTCTAGGCGTTACAGTCCGGAACCGAGCGACCGCTACGGTCGCAGGTTCGAATCCTTCCTCGGGCATGGATGTGTGTGATGTCCTCAGGTTAGTTAGGTTTAATTAGTTCTAAGTTCTAGGCGACTTATGACCTCAGAAGTTAAGTCGCATAGTGCTCAGAGCCATTTTTGAACTTTCCGGATCAGATTCATAACCGTCACGCACCTGTACGTCAGGCTGCGGTACACTATGTGATTGCTGCGGTAATGTTTGCGCAACGCGACGAACGTTCTGGATTTGTGTCGTGATTTCTTCGCGCCACTTTGATATTTCGTACGTCACAACCTGCTTAAGCTGCTGTATCTCGATTTTTCTTATTCTCTTAGTTTTATTTAATCCAGTGTCTTCGGATTTAATCTGATCACCTATCATTTTGTCTTTTTTCTCCCAACCAGCCGTAGAATTATTTGTTTGTAGTCTCACTTTGCTCAGCTATTTTAGCCGTAGCAGCTGGATCTGGTTCGAGAGGTAAACTATTTACTGATTGTGCTCATTGCGCAACAGACTCTTCCGTTTTCTTTCGCGCCCTTTGCACTGATTCTGTCGTTTTTTTCAACAGTTCTCTGTGCAGTTTGCACAGCACTGACATCGCCCATTAATTTACTTACTGTTTCGGCCAGGTTTTGAGTGATCTTTTGCACTGTTGAGACTTCTTTCTTAATACTTTTCAAGCCAGCATTCAATTTCACTGCTGGTGCTTCTCGCAGCTTGCATTTCATCGCGTTTCCTGGGTTGTTCTGCGATTTGCTTAATGAGCGCTTTATCGCGTTCTCTTTCCCTAACAGCTTTCTCTTTCTGGCGTTCTCTTTCTTTTGCAGCTTGCGCGTCATCGCGTTCGTTCATCAAGTGCTCTGTTCTGTCTAATAAAGCTGCAAAAGCGTCTGCAGCGGGTCCATGGCTTCTTTCGGCATCTCCTGTAGATTGAGAGTGCCCTGTTGTACTTACTGCTGTGTTATCTGGCTCAGTTTCAATTGCTACCATGTCAGCTGCAGCACTGCTGACATCGGCAACATCTTCGTTAGTAGTTTCTTGTACAGGGTCCATGTTAGCGAATTTACCAATTTTGGTTATTTCACAAACAACATACCCAGAGATGGAACCCTACTACAATGTAACCAGAATACCTAAACGAAACGTTACGGACATGGCAACGAAATTACCTAACTGGCAGAACAACAAGATAACTTTAATACATCACGTGAAAATTTGCTTTCAGCTGGCGCGCGGCATAGCGATGGTTCTAATTCTGCGTCGCAGTACAATAATAGCTGCGCTATTCTACGCTGAAAACACAATGAATATGTTCTACTGATCACGAAATGGTGCAGCTATGCAAACTGTTGCCGGCCGAAGTGGCCGTGCGGTTCTAGGCGCTACAGTCTGGAACCGAGCTACCGCTACGGTCGCAGGTTCGAATCCTGCCTCGGGCATGGATGTGTGTGATGTCCTTAGGTTAGTTAGGTTTAATTAGTTCTAAGTTCTAGGCGACTGATGACCTCAGAAGTTAAGTCGCATAGTGCTCAGAGCCATTTGAACCATTTTTATGCAAACTGTTGCAACTGCGATGGCAACATGCAAGCGAGCATACCTTTCATGCAGAACTGCAGCGTGGACTGAAGGTGAAGCTCATCATCTACGATAGGAATCTATTTTCCACTTCAACATCTGTTACCTCAGTACTCCACCGGTGAGTGTTGGTTCATGAAAAATAAAACAAACAAAAGATTAGTACGTTCATGAATGTTAACTCGAGCCCCACGCTGGGTGCCAGTTGATTTAATATTTTTAAAATTAAGGTTTTCTCTATTTTGTGTGGCGCTCTTTAGTGGTAATTGAAAAATAAATTTTGATAAGAGGAAATTAACTGGAGCGCCGTTAATTAAAAGAAGCTGTCTAGTAAAAAAATGATAATTTTAAATTATCACGCGGCACAGATGAATTTACCACTAAGAGAGAGAAAATTAGTAATTCTAGATTTTGTCTAACGTGCTTTGATAATGTGAAGTGAACAGACAGCGCTCATCGTTTATTGGCCGCATGCCAGTCATTAATGTTACGCGTTATGCACGGAAGTGATGCCCAGAACCTGCGTTTACAGATCGGCTTAACAGACCTTAGGGACGCACGAGTGGCTGCTACAAATCCGAACATCGGTGATGTTCGACACGGTCAGCAAACGATATATCGGCAGTCTTGCAGTCCTCCTAGCTGAAACATAGAGAAGTAGGCAGGCAAGGTTAATGTTGTTGAGATGAAACATTGGTAAAACAATAGCAATTATTGTCAAAATGAGGATACTTTTGCATAGATAAATATTTTACACACCTTGAAAATATGTTTAAAGTAGAATTGTCTGTTACAAAATCATTCAAGAGAGCGATCATTGAGAGAGAGCGATCGGCAAGTGTGGAGACATCGATAGGGGGCGGATGTCAGGAGACGGAGAGACATCGAGAGAGAGCGAGCAAAATACAATTCCTTTGTTTAACATCTGTATGCTCTCTCACATTTAAGAATTAATTATAATTTTATATTATAAGACAGTTTAAAGACAATACACGCAATTAATACAAATATAAAGCGTTTCTTAAGTAGGTTTCCATAAATTACTTTACTTTTCGGGCTTAAGGTTATTTACACATAAAAAGAAAAGTTTCAGTAGGTACAAGGAAGGTAGCTTCGAAGAAAGCAAGGGTAACCGAAGAAATACTTCAATTGATTGATGAAAGGAATGTACAGAAATATTCAGGGATATTCAGGAATACAGAAATACAAGTCGCTGAGGAATGCAATCAATAGGAAGTGCAGGGAAGCTGAAGCGGAATGGCTGCATGAAAACTGCGAAGAAATCGAAAAAGAAATGACTGTCGGAGGGAATGACTCAGCATTTAGAAAAATCAAAACAACCTTTGGTGAAATTAAAAGAAAGGGCAACATTAAGGGTTCAACGGGAATCGCCCTTTTAAACGCAGAGAAGAGAGCAGATGGTTGGAAACAGTACATCCAAATCCTCTATGAGGGAGATAATTTGTCTGATGTGATAGAAGGAGAAACAGGAGTTGCTTTCGGAGAGCTGGGGGATCCAGTATTAGAATGAAAATTCAAAATATTTTTGGAGGACTTAATATCAAACAAGGCAGAAGGAATGGATTAAACTCCTTAATTTCTGCAATCACGGGAACAAGTGGCACAAAACGACCATTTACGTTGGTGTCTAGGATATATGAGTGTTGCGACATGTCATTCGAAAAAATATCATTTACCCAATCCCGCAGACTGCAAGAGCTGGCCAGTGCGAAAATTATCGCACAATCAGCTTAACAGCTCATGCACTCAAGCTGCTGACAAGAATAATATACAGAAGAATGGAAAAGATAATTAAGGATGTGTCGGATGACGATCAGTATATCTTTAGGAAAAGTAAAGGCACCATAGACGAAATTCTGACATTTCGGTTGATAATGAAAGCAAGACCAAAGAAAATCAAGACACGTTCATAGGATCTGACGACCAGGAAAAAGCGCTCGACAGTGAAAATGGTGCAATATGTTCGAAAATTTTGAGAAGATAAAGGGAAAAACGGGTACAGAAGGGGCCCAGGAGAGGAACTCGTGGCGGACTGCATCAAACCAGTCAGAAGACTAATGACTCAAAAAGTCATGGAGAGCCAATTTTTTTAGGCGTCATCCATGTTTCCGAGTTGTGGAGATACATATACTTCTCCATCTGGCAGCCCACCGTCTCATCAAGAAATAACGAATAATATCCATTTCGAATATCATTGTCGTGGAATATTTATGGCCATCTTTTCGTAACGAAGAAACGGGGCCTGAGTCACACATATGAAAACCCCCGTGTACAGCTGGCTCATTGTGCGTTGGTTGGGCACAGTACTTCACTGAAGGTGTGTGTCTGATACCAGATACCAACGCGTCTAGTGAACTAGGTCAACGCTCTCTGACATATTGCCTGCAAACTGCAGTATGGTACACTGTGGTGGCGAAAGTCATGGGATACCTCCTGATATCGTGTAGGACCTCCTTTTGTCCGCCATGGTGCAGCAACTCGACGGGGCATAGACTCGACAAGTCGTTGGAAGTCCCGTGCAGAAGTACTGAACCATCAGCCTTTATAGCTGTACGAAATTCGAAAATGTTGCCAATGCAGGATGTTGTGCACGAACTGACCTCTCAACTATGTCCCACAAATATTCGATGAGATTCATGTCTGGGTGACCAAATCGGTGTTGTTGTTGGGGTCTTCAGTCTAAAGACTGGTCTTATGCAGCTCTCCGAGGTACTCCACCCTGTGCAAGCCTCATCATCTCCGAGAAACTACTGCAACCTACATCCCTCTGAATCTCCTTACTGTATTATTCATATCTTGGTCTCCCTGTACGATTTAAACCCACCCTTCCCTCCAGTACTTGATGCCTCAGAATGTGTCCTACCAACCGATTCCTTCTTTTAGTCAGGTTGTACCACATTTTTCTCTTCTCCACAGTTCTATTCAGTACCTCCCCATTAGTATTGTGATGTACGGTCTAATATTCAGCTTTCACCTGTAGCACCACATTTTAATTATTCTCTCGAATTGTTCAAAATGTTCTTGAAACCAGTCGCGGGTAACTGTGAGTCAGTGGCATTGTGCATTGTCATCCATAAAAATTCTAGCGTTGTTTGCTAACGTGAAGTCCTTGAAGAATCTCCAAGTAACCGATAATCACCACTTCCTGTCAATTATCGGTTTACCTGGACAAGAGGACCAAGTCTATCCCATGTAAACACAGCCTACACCATTTTGGAGCTACCACCACCACATACAGTGCCTTGTTGACAAAACAGGTTCATGTTTTCGTGAAGTGTGTGCCGCACTGGAACCCTACCGTCAGACCTTACCAATTGAAATCGGGACTCATTCACCAGTCATCAAGAGCCCAACCGATGTCGCCGTGAGCCCACGAGAGGTGCTGCTGGCGATGTCGTGCTTTTAGCACAGGCTGTTTCTTTGGCCGTATGCTGCAATAGCCCATTAACGCCAAATTTCACTGCACTGTCCTAACGGATGCTTTCGTTTTACTCCCATGTTGATATTCATGGTCATTTCATGCAGTGTTGCTTATCTCTTAGCACTGACAACTGTATGCAAACGCCGCTAGTCTCGTTCATTAAGTGAAGGGCGTCGGCCACTACTTTTTGCCTGAAATTTGGTATTCTCGGCACACTGTTGACACTGTGGATCTCAGAATATTGAATCCCTAATTATTTGCGAAACCGAATGTCCTTGCGTCTACCTCCAGCTATCATTCCGCGTTCAAAGTCTGTTAATTTCTGTCGTGCGGCCATACAGCGCCGCTATTGTACTGCCCTTTTCTGTCTTATGTACACGACATTACCGCCATTTGTATACGTACATATCGCTATGCCATGACTTTTGTCACATCAGTGTACGTGCACTGCATCAGTCATTCTCAAAAACATTTACAGTTTCACTTCCTCCTGGCCTCCACGGTCTTTGTAAAAGATATTAACCAAAACTAAATTAAAAATAGTTCCCATTCCCTGTTTCTTAGAAAAGAATTTAGGAAGGAATCTGTAACCCTTCACAAATAGAGGTACTCCCTACTTGAACACTCTTTGACCAATTAACAGCTCGCTTCTTACTGGGCTGAAAAGCGATAGACAAAACTCTCACGTTATTGGTATAGCATGTAAGGATTATTGGTATAGCGTATAAGGAAAAGTCTGCACCTGTTGCCAGCCAATCAACACTAAACAATAACGTATTCCGATTTCAAAGATATTGACTTGTCCGGAACAAACTAATCTTCTCTATGGTAACGATTTGTTGCACAGTTCAGTTTGAGAAAATTTCGATGTTCAGCGGCCGAGTATTTCGTCCGCAGCGGGGCCAGTGTGTCGACAGCCGCAGAACGTGTCGTAAGTGAGGACGCCGGGTGGAGCACGTCGGCAGAACAGGAAGTTCAGCAAGGCAATGTGTGACTGAGAGCGATTCAGCAGGAAGTGAGAGACATTGGCTGAGAGCTAGACAAACCTCTGTCCACCTCCGTAACTTCATGCATGCAGCACGGTTTGTTTTTCAACGTCACTCACTGTAGATTTGTCAAAAGTGTTGACGAGGCCGGTCGGTGTGGCCGAGCGGTTCTAGGCGCTACAGTCTCGAACCGCGCGACCGCTACGGTCGCAGGTTCGAATCTTGTCTCGGGCATGGATGTATGTGATGTCCTTAGGTTAGTTAGGTTTAAGTAGTTCGAAGTTCTAGGGGACTGATGACCGTAGTAGTCGCATAGTGCACAGAGCCAGTTGACCCAATGTTAACGTACCAAAACTAATCGTTAAGAAAATGTAGCAGGGTGAGAGACTGTTGAGGCTAAGAATAAATGACGCTGGTTCGATCATTTGGAATTACGTCTAATAGCTAAACCCCTTCTCCAGCTTAGTAAATACGCCAGCCGACAAGGCAGTAGACATTCAGAATGACTGAAGGCCTTCGTTGCGCTCGCCCTCGACGCTCTCATTACTGCTAGGTAACAATTTGTGCAAGACTGTTAGGCTAGGATGATTGCACCTTCGTGAGCTTCCAGGAGCTATCTTCGAGACTGCAACGCTGGAACGACAACTGCCGCCAATTAGCCTCTCAGGAGACTGTCACCACGACACCGAGCTGGGGAACGGGCTGCTCTAACGTCACAGCACCGGAACCATCACCAGCTTGCTGTAGGGCGGGTCAGGGTCGGCGAACAGCATGACAATGCGACAATGCAGTCACATGACGGGCAACAGCATCGGTCATCAAGACAAATGACAACATGGGAACGTGCAGTGCGTTGTAGGGCAATAGTGACCGGAATCACGGCATCTGACATCACCATAATGTGGTGGGGAAAGGGTGAGTGTTCGCGAGAGGGATCGAGCACTCCCCCATTCTCTTAGCGGTCCAGTGAGGGGATCACAGCACTAGACGGATTTGAGCGTCTCCCTACAGGACGGAGCAGAGGACGAAGAAACTGTTCCGATTGTAAAATTACTACGTAAACTTGCCTTGCAATTGGTTCTTCGGTTACTGCTCCACTGCTGCTCCACTGCTGCTGGCTCATACAGTTTGATTCCAGAAGTGGGATTGGAACCCACGCCCATAAAAGTGGATTTCACCCATGATTACTTGTTTTCTTATCTGACAAAAATCTTAAAAAGACTAAATACAGGGTGGTCCATTGATCGTGACCGGGCCAAATATCTCACGAAATAAACGTCAAACGAAAAAACTACAAAGGACGAAACATGTCTAGCTTGAAGGGGGAAACGAGATGGCGCTATGGTTGGACCGCTAGATGGCGCTGCCATAGGTCAAACGGATATCAACTCAGTTTTTTAAAATAAGAACGCCCATTTTTATTACATATTCGTGTAGTACGTAAAGAAATACGAATATTTTAGTTGGACCACTTCTTTCGCTTTGTGATAGATGGGACTGTAGTAGTCACAAACATATGGCTCACAATTTCAGACGAACAGTTGGTAACAGGTAGATTTTTTAAATTAAAATAAAAAGAACGTAGGCACGTTTGTACACTTTATTTCAGTTGTTCCAATGTGATACATGTACCTCTGAGAACGCATGCTGTTACAGCGTGATTACCTGTAAATAGCACAATAATGCAATTACTGTTCAAAATGATGTCCGTCAACCTCAATGCATTTGGCAATACGTGTAACGACATTCAACAGCGAGTAGTTCGCCTTCCGTAATGTTAGCACATGCATTGACAATGCGCTGACGCATGTTGTCAGGCGTTGTCGGTGGATCACAATAGCAAATATCCTTCAACTTTCCCCACAGAGAGATATCCGGGGACGTCAGATTCGGTGAACGTGAAGGCCATCCATCTGTCATGAATATGCTATTCAATACCGCTTCAACCGCACGAGAGCTATGTGCCGGACATTAACCATGTTGGAAGTACATCGCCATTCTGTCATGCAGTTAAACATTTTGTAGTAACATAGGTAGAACATTTCGTAGGAAATCAGTATACATTGCACCATTTAGATTGTCATCGATAAAATGGGGGCCAATTATCGTTCCTCCCACAATTCCGCGCCATACATTAACCCGCCAAGGTCACTGATGTTTCACTTGTCGCAGCCATCGTGGATTTTCCGTTGCAAAATAGTGCATATAATGCCGGGTTACGTTAGCACTATTGGTGAATGACACTTCGTCGCTAAATAGAACGCGTGCAAAAACTCTGTCATCATCCCGTAATTTCTCTAGTTCCCAGTGGCAGAACTGTGCACGACGTTCAAAATCGGCGCCATGCAATTCCTGGTGCATAGGAATACGGTACGGGTGCAACCGATGTTGATGTAGCATCCTCAACACCGACATTTTTGAGATTCCCGATTCTCGCGCAGTTTGTCTGCTACTGATGTGCGGATTAACTGCGACAGTAGCTAAAACACCTACTTGGGCATCATCATTTGTTGCAGGTCGTGGTTGACGTTTCACATGTGGCTGAACACTTCCTGTTTCCTTAAATAACGTAACTAACCGGCGAACGTTCCGGACACTAGGATGATGTCGTCCAGGATACCGAGCGGCATACATAGCACACGCCCGTTAGGCATTTTGGTCACAATAGCCATACATTAACACGATATCGACCTCTTCAGCAATTGGTACACGGTCCATTTTAACACGGGTTATATATCACGAAGCAAATACCGTCCACACTGGAAGAATGTTACGTGATACCACGAACTTATACGTTTGTGACTATTACAGCGCCATCTATCACAAAACGAAAAATGAAGTCCAACTAAAACATTCATATTTCTTTACGTACTACACGAATAAGTAATAAAAATGGGAGTTCCTATTTTTAAAAAAACGCAGTTGATATCCGTTTGACCTACGGCAGCGCCATCTAGCGGACCAACCACAGCGCCATCTGGTTTTCCCCTTCAAGCTACACGAGTTTCGTTCTTTGTAGTTTCTTCGTTTCAAGCTTATTTCGTGAGATATTAGGCCCGGTCACTATCAATGGACCACCCTGTATATACTTCGCGCACAAATCCTCCCATTGTATGTAGTTTATTCCTTCTAGAGCTCCTTTTAAACACAGTTTATCACATTTTACTTGAAAGTACTCTTAATTTCATTTTGTTGTTCTACACTTACGACGTTCATGCAGTAAAACTGCATCAGGCATGATTTTTCTTCTTCATTACTAACTCTGCTAACGACACATCTGCACAAAGTATTGACAAACACTGATGAGCCAAAGCATTATCACCACGTGTTTAATAGCTTGTTTCTCCATCTTTGGAACGGAATACATAATTGATTCTTCGTTCCATGGGTCCGACAGTTTGTTGGTAGGTTTGTGAATGTATATGGAGTTATATTTCTACACACAGGTCATGTAATTCGCTTAAGTAACGAACCGCTGATTTCATTACGCGGTGATTGCGCCCAATAGCGACCCAGGTGGTTTCCATAGGTTTTACATCAGGCCAGTTTGATCACCGAGACATCAATTTGAGTGCCTCAGATCACTGTAGCACGTTTTGGCTCCGAGACCCAGACCATTATACTGCTGTTCAACAACGTACGATAAACTGTGTGCTCCGAAACAATTGTGCCTTCGCCAGCATTGTGTTGTTTCGGCAGAGATGGCACAGATCACCACCCATCCTACTGTACAGAGCAGACAAGCCTCCGAACTTCACGTTTTGTGAACAATCGTGGGCGTCCAACCATTTAGCGCCTAATGGTAATTTCACCACCTTTTTCCATAGATGCTCCAAACGGTAATACATGAATATTCGATCAGCTTCACCGTTTTCTTGATAATCGTTCACAGACTATGCGTAATACTAATATGCTCTTTGTCAAAGTAGCGTATCTCAATGGATTTCCCAATTTGCAGCCCATATTTTCGCTAGGGTGAGGCTTGTCTGCTGCTTACAGAATTTTGTTATTGCGTCACGTGCCTGCAACGTCACCAGGGAGCATCAAACGTCGCCGCGGCCAGTTTAGGAGATACGGCGCCATGAAAATAGAGGTGCATGAAATACTGAATGACGATTTAATTTATTACTTCCTTACCACCTACTCCATTCCCAAACATTTCACAAACGGTATCCAGATGTGCCGTTGAATGTACCTGCAAAATTATCGCATTGTACGACAAATAGTTTAGGATATCGCACGCCACAAACATTAGCTTGCGTGAAAACGAAACTGCAACGCGAAATTCGATAAAGGCAAAGGTGAAATATGTGTGCAAATACGCGTGAAACGTGTAAATATATGTGAAATATATATGGCATGCACGCACACTGGTGACGTCGCAGCTAATAACCTCCTCCTAAGCTCCTGGATCGATTTCAACGTAACCTGGTAAACATATTACAATCTGGAAAGAAATACCATTAAGGTAAGATCCGCCAACCTCCAACTGGGGTACAGGTGAGAGGAGATGGGGAGTGGTGGAGAAGAGATAGAGGCGGGATAAGAGGGGCGAACACAGACAGACACGGGGGGGGGGGGTAGGGAGAAGGAGGATATGGGCAGGAAGAGGGGGAGTAAGAGATGGATGCAGAGAGCAGGATAAGGACATATACAGAGAGAGAGAGGGGGGGGAGGGAGGAGTAGATGATTGGAGTGAGGGGAAGGAGGAAATGGACAAACAGTGGTGAGTGGAGGAAATAGACCGTGAGTGGGGTGAGCAGGAAACAAGTAGAGAGGGGGGGGGGCAGTATGAGATGGGCAGACTTAAGGGGAAGAGCAGATGGATAAATGGAAGACTGGAATAAATAAATATCCAGGCACGCCGAGTGCTCATCTAGTACAAAGGCTAACATGAAAAGAAAATTTCAGGAAAATGCTGTCTGACTACGTTAGACTATTTTAGTCGAGATAAATGACACACACACACACACACACACACACACACACACACACAGAGCGTGTGTATGTGTATGTGTGTGTCATATATCTTACTCACTCAAAATAATTTTTTCTGATGCACTAAATGAAAAATTGTTTCAATCAGTGTTTTTTAACATCATTGAGTAGTTCTTGCTGAGGGAATATGGTTTTTGTATCCTCACTGAAGTTGAAAATACGGGGTAGAGGTTAAGTTTTTTGAATGGAACCATGTAAATTTTATTCACGGATACACTCATCCTTTCCTAGAACTATCCAAGAATGCATCACACTGTAGCATTTCATCCACGAAACTAGGTTTCACGCTGGGACACTTTTGACGGTCACCGGTGACTGAGGCGAACACTCCTGGGTCACTGGTGTCCCACACTGCAGCTGTTGCCAACTGATTAGTTGGTGAAATGGACTCGAGCGAGGAGGAACTGTTGTTAGTACTTGTAATGAGGAGGAGGAGGAGGAGGAGAATGAAGACAAAACGTTCATTACACATACATCCACTGCTACGTGATCGGCTGGAGAAAGGATTGTATTACACCCTTTATGACGATCTGAGACAATCTGAGAAGACATTTTTTCAGTATTTTCGAATGTCAAAATCTTCATTTGATGAACTACTAGAAAATGTGAAAGAAGCAATCACAGGAAAAGACACTACACTAAGGAAGGCTATCCCACCAAAGAAAAAACTTGCTCTTACATTAAGGTAGGTACTGTAGTGTTATTTTATTTTATTGAAAGCACATTTTACGGATTTTAACTGGTATTAATATACATTACAAAATATTGTAAAACTTTCACTGATAGTTTTAAGTTCATTGTTTCTCTGCCTGTGCTGTTGAAAACTATATTAAGGACTCGTCACTGTACTCGGAGGCCGCTGGCGAGCACACAGCTGGTAACTGATCGGACAACCTCGACTGTCCTCCAGTGTAGCCTTGAACTGTTCCATGATATGTACGGTCGTGATGCGGATCCCCGGTAGCGTAATTTGGTACCGGCGCAAATCCTATTTGGGACGAAGAAGAAGCAGAAGCGCTGTAATATTGTTGGGCATTAATAATGACATTCATCAAATCTGATTTCACTTTCAGTCTTGTATGACTGGGTAATTATTTTTAATTCAGGTACTAAAGACTGCATAAACAAGCTATCATCGTCGGCTTGCTGTGATGAATTGTCTTTTCTGGCGTACTTTTCCTTCAAAATGTTATATACGATATCTTCTTCTTCAAGACTCTTCTTTTCACGTGGCCTTTTTTGCCGTCACTCAGCAGTTTTTTCACGTGCCTCCTGCTCTAAATTTTCTCCTCCATCAAACTCATTTCTGTCTTCATCATCATCATTGTCAATACTAGAAGTAGTGTTCTTACAGTCAGTTGTTAGGAATCGCAGCTGATCGAAGTAGATATACTTCTTCCTACCAGTTGCTGCAGAACCACTCTTTTCTGTTTTTTGCCTTAATAACTCTCCGGTATAACTGGCCCTTAAGCTCTTCCATTTCCTTTGAAGGATTGTCCCTGCAACAAACAAAAACCACCATAGTATTGTAATATCTAATATATAAAAATGAATGTTTGTTCGTATTTTATGCGCAGCCGTACCGTTCATCCGATTGCGATGAAACTTTGTCACTTGCGCGAAAGTTATAGGCTTAGTACAATTATTAACATTTATTAAAATAATAGTTGCCGGGTGTTTCAGCTGGTTATCTATAATGTCTACGTGTGCGTGCGTGCGTATGCTTGTGTGTAACCTGCATAATTTTGTAGTTTTTCCATATGCTTTATCTTCTTTTTACAGGTACTTGGGGGACGGATCATCCTTGATGGACTTACATTTTCAGTACAGAATTGGAGTATCAACTATCTCGTATATTATACGAGACGTTTTCTCTGCCATATGGCGTAAAATGAAGCCAAAATGTTTTCCCGACCTCGCGAAAGATCTATGGCTTGCCTCAGCTGAAGGATTCCATAAGAGGAGCAACTTTCCTCATTGTGTGGGTGCAGTGGACGGGAAGCACATCAGAATTGTAAAACCCACTTCCAGTGGTTCACTCTACTATAATTATAAGAACTATTTTTCCATTCTGTTGTTAGCTGTTTGTGATTCGAAGTACAAATTCTTATTTATAGACGTTAGAGCATATGGGAAATCGTCCGACTCAACTGTGTTTCGTAACACAGTGTTAAATAATAAACTACAAGATGGTACGCTAGATTTACCTGCACCAAAATAACTGTCATTATCGTTTGAAAAACATATGCCATTCATGTTAGTAGGAGATGAAGGTTTCGGATTGTCAAAATTCATTTTGCGTCCTTATGGTGGAAAGTATTTAGACATTAAAAAACGTGTGTTCAACTATAGACTGTGCAGAGCTAGAAGGTACATCGAGTGTACTTTTGCAATTCTTGCAAACAAGTGGCGCATTTTCTATCAACCACTGGATGTTAAATTAGATTTGGCAGAGTCTATTGTGAAGACATGTTGCCGCCTCCATAACTTTGTGCGTGATCGTGATGGAATACAGTTTGAGGATACGTTAACTATTCAGGGATTGCAGGACATGTCACCTTGCTTGGTCCGTGGAGGAAATATTGCGAACGGTATCAGAGAAGATTTCGCAAACTACTTCATCAGCCCTGAAGGCGAAGTGCCATGGCAGCTGCAAAAAATCCAAGTGCTAGAAATGTTATGTGAATATTAATGTCGTTAGGCCTAAATGTTCATTGGAATTGTATTTGAAATGTGCAGAGTTCAATTATTACCATGTTAACTGTAACAAACCATACTGTTGCGTTCACTGAACTGATTAAAACGTGCAATTAAAATTATAATTACAATGCACTTTTTTGTATTACAATCGTATGTACCTAATTGAACAGAACCCACGCACGAGCACTGTTCTCATTCGGGTGTCAAATCTTGTAAGTCAATAGTATTATGGTAAATAAATAAAATTCATTATTATAGTAACAACATATGCGTAAATTATTGTTGTTTTGAACAATATTTTAACTGTATTTTTCGGACCATAAGGCGGAGCGCCTTATTAGACTACGAAAAGACGTACCCTTAATTTTGTTATGAAAAGTGTTGAAGTAAAACTATTTATTTTATTTTACTTCCATTTGCCCTGTAGGGGTGAGTACATGGTTTCTGCGCTCATCCATTTTGTCCATTCTTCTCGCATTGAGACTGCATAACAATACACTTGCTATTGATAATGCAAAAGAAAAGGGGTGATGGATAGCATTCTCTTTGTAGGTTATTAACCTCGTAGCCTCGTACAGGGGTAGAAAATATATTTCGCTATTCTTGTGGTCCGAAAAATACGGTATTAAAGTGAAAAAAGAATATAGAACTTACAAAAAAATGGTTCAAATGGCTCTGAGCAATAGGGGACTTAACTACTGAGGTCATCAGTCCCCTAGAACTTAGAACTACTTAAACCTAACTAAGGACATCACACACATCCATGCTCGAGGCAGGATTCGAACCTGCGACCGTAGCGGTCACGCAGTTCCAAACTGACGCGCTTAGAACCGCACGGCCACACCGGCCGGCTAGAACTTACCAATTTTGTTTCTTTCATCTATGCTCTTTTCATCGAAATCAGTCACAAACTTCGTAATAATTTCTTGCCACGCTTTCATTTTCATGACTTTGTTACTGTAGTCATCGCTTTGTACATCCCAAATAACGGGACGACTTTCCACTTCACTTATAAAATCTTATGTGTTGATCAACTCTAAACTCAAGGCTGCACTGTGTGGAGAACCACTAGGCTCAGCAACGGCTGCCTCTCTGTTGGCAACTCTGCAGTGCTGTGTCTGTGGTCGGTGCCCCAGTGTGAACACTCCAATACAAGCTAATGAATGTCCGGCGGTGACCGCAGCGAACACAGTGTCGGTGTCCGACACATGTGGCGAGGATGAATCACTGCTGGTTCACCGTGACTCGGTGACTCAGTGCAGTGTCCCGGTGTGAATGCTCCAATTCAAACGTATGTATCTCTATCAGTGACCACCGAGCGAGGTGGCGCAGTGGTTAGCACACTGGACTCGCATTCGGGAGGACGACGGTTCAATCCCGTCTCCGGCCATCCTGATTTAGGTTTTCCGTGATTTCCCTAAATCGTTTCAGGCAAATGCCGGGATGGTTCCTTTGAAAGGGCACGGCCGATTTCCTTCCCAATCCTTCCCTAACCCGAGCTTGCGCTCCGTCTCTAATGACCTCGTTGTCGACGGGACGTTAAACACTAACCACCACCACATCTATCACTGACCGTCACCGGTGACCGTCACAAATGTCCCAGTGAGAAACAAGCATAAATCATAAATAATACAAAACCACTCTAAGTTAAATATCGATTCGGTGCATTAACTAAATTATTTAATCTCTTCAAGTCGTGTTTGAACGCTTTAGAAATTATCAATACACACTGAATACAGTAGTACTGCACTATACAGTAACTGGGTCTTGTTACTGTTCAGTACTATATTACAGCACTTATGGCAATGCAGAAGCAACACGACCATTTGTAGTAATTTTTCCTATGATATAACCACTACATGGGAAACAGAGAAATTACATCACATACTCAAAATGGTGATCATTTGCCTTCATACATAGGGTCACTGTGTATGAAGGACGCCCTTCATCACGCTACTACTTCTTGTGTGATGGCTGTACATGCAACAGTAATACGTTGTTGCATGTCCTCGGCTGTTGGAAAATTTTGGTAGACGGCATCCTCAACAGCTCGCCCCAGAAAAAAATCCATCGGTGTAAGCTCCGGACATCGGACAGACCAACTAACTGGCCCACTATGTCCAATCGACTTATCAGGATATTTACGGTCAAAAATTCGTCGTGCTCGAAAGACGTTACGTGCAGGGTATCCATCATGCTGATACCACATGAACATTCTCTGATTCAGGGATACGACGCCCATATTTATAAAGAAAGGTACGATAATGGTAGCTCCAGTAAATAAGCACCTAACATTAACGCTCCATGGACGTTGATACTCTACCTATGGGAGCTATCGTGGATTGCTGATGGAGCAATAACGCATGTTGCTCATACTGACAATTCCTTAGTTGGACAACCACGTCTCTTCGGCAAAGAGAACATCTGAGATGAAACTAGGATTAGTCAGAAGTTGTTGCTGAGGCCACTGACAAAATTGAACCCTGTTGTTGAGATCATTTCCATGATTTTCTTGGTGTAAATGAATATGGTATAGATGGAATTTACAAAGTTGCAGAATATGATGTGCACTTGAATTCGAGACACCAACTTAATGTGGAATTCGTCGTGTGCTGATTTGAGGTTTCACGGCTACGGCAGCGAGCACAGCGACCTCAGAGGCTTCTTCTGTTCGTGTTCTACGACGATTTCGAGGTCTTGAGTTTAAACTTCCCATTTCACTCAGACGAGAAATGAAACGACCATACATCCAATGAGACGGCGACGGCTTGTCAGGGAATCGTCCGCTGTACAATAGTTGCACCTGAACAGAATTTCGCCGACCTACAGCAAATTACAGTACAGCGGTGTAGAATACAATGCAGACGTAATAACATAATAATCATAACGTCTTATAACAACCCAGAACACAAAAATTCAAGTTATTTAATTATTTCCTGTGAACTTATTTTCTCCGCAGATTTGCAACATTTCTACCTTATCGTAGTGAATGTACATCTTACACCTTTACACAGCAAAATCTTCATTCACAATGTATACTACCGCCTTGCACACTCTGATGCACAAATGCACTTGTTGCGGTGTGCTGTACCCTAAAACAACAACAAATGAGGTCTGTGGGGAGGGGAGCCGGGGGAGGGGGGGGAGACAGGCTGGAAGGAGTACCTGTATTTAGACGAGTCTGAAATCATTCATAAACAACCCCACACCTCCATTTCGTTACCACAGAACTACATTGAGCACGTGATGTGTAGAATCGTGGCAGTAAGCACCTCTGTTTCTTCTCGACCTTTTTTCTGTTTATTGTTTTCACATCTACGTTTCATCGACAAAAATGGAAAGTGTGACATATTTTTGGATAGCTGTTCGGAAGGGTGTGTGTTTTCTTGAATAAAATGTATATGGTTCCAGTTAAAAAATTTAACCTCCTACGTCTGTAACGTGTAACCTCAGCAAGAACTATCCAATGATGCTGAAAAATATTTATTTAACGCATCAGAAGCAAGGTATTATGGATGACTAAAATAAGTGGGACAGCCTTCATATTAAATAATCTAGCTGTACCTGCCTATGGGTTGCTGTGGCACAACTTGGTTAAATGGAAAATTACTAATTATGTATACGAAGTAGATATATGTCCTAACATTTTTCTCTCCCAGTCTCTGTCAGTCTCCTCCTCCTCCTTATTTCTCCATCTCCTCTTGCTCCTTCTGCCCTCTCTGTTCAACTTCTCACCTCAGTCACCTTCTGATCATCTGCATTTCCTTCTGTTTCCTCTCGTCACCCTCTCACTGTCCATCACCTCCTCCCGCCAATTTTAGTCCATCTTATTCTCCCCCCCCCCCTCGCTCTCTCTCTCGACCCTTTTCTCGCTACTCCCTCTCCATCTCCTCCGGTCTCCCTCTGTCCATTTCCTACTTTCTGCTCTCTACGTCCATTTCCTCCCATCCCTCTGTCCATCTCGTCTGCCCCTCCCTCTCTCACCATATGTTTTGTTTACTTTTAATTGCAAATTCGGGTTCTGTAGAAATATTCTAATCATAAGTCGAGAAGCCACAGGTAGAATTATTCTCTTGGCTAACAACGTTTCACTATTATATATAGCCTATATGTGTGCAAACATTTAATATAGGAACATATAGATTTTAAGTAAATCGGTCCTATTCTTTATGAGATTTTAGTAACGATGTTTTCCTGTTGTGTATTACATACGTATTATAAATATTTAATAAATACACAGCCTGTATATATCTGAAGGCTCATTAACGTTTCTTTGCAAAAGTGTAAATAAATTCCGGAGGAACACTTCGTGAAGTTTGTTAACGATGTTTCCCGTTTATAAATTAATTAATATTTACATAATACTTATACTGAAAATGTTTGGCCTATGTCCATCCTAACGCCCTTGAGGGTATCGTGTAAATCTGAAGTAAACTATTCAAGAACTTTCATGATTGTTGGCAGTAACGTCTCCCCTTTATAATTTCCATACACTAAAAATTCCCGTATAAAAACAATATTGCAACGTTGCGTCAAAATTTCTTGTCAATTGACCGACAGTTTTTCGAGTTTTGCGTGGATAGTCATACGCTGGCTGATTTTTTATGCAGGGTTTTTGTTTTAACTTGACAAGTGCATCTCAAAAACGACGCATCGTGCAATGAAAATGTACTAGCTGAAAAGTTGATATTAGTAATGTGAACATCTGTCTGTGCTAGAAGGCCCAACACGTAGCCATCCCTCTTGCGTGCGAGGAGTCAACTTTGTGTCTTAAAATGGAAACCCGCTATTTTTGTTGCATATTCGGATTCTACGCCAAAACGGTTTACTCAAACCATTGTTTTCCCTTCCTAGTAGATGCGTATGTAGCAGACAAATGTCAGGTGTGCCGGTTTTTGCAAATTGAGAACCGACACATTTGTATTCTACAATTCATTTAGAATGTAGATGTAAGCCTTTTCGTACTAACGGTTGATATTTATGTCCGAAATTTCCTTTTGTGCTGCACATTTGACTGTACTTATAACTCTGGTTAGAATCTACGTTTAGTGTGACCCAGGGACAACGATATAGATGCAATAGTTTTCTGTTCTCATGGAGATGCTTGATTCCGGGGAATTCTTTTGCCTCTCACAAATGGAGTGCTTCATTTTGGTGTATATCCATGGTGGGTGCCCCTATCACTGTCAATGGACATGTTACCTTAAAAAATGTTTCTGGTTTGTACTTCGTCGGTAGCCGCGTGGACACCAGCACGAGTGTTACGGCGGTTCGTTCACTGAACAACTCAGTCACCCCGATGATGGGGTTCGAGGGCAGCCACCAAAACCAAGCTTTCCGATGGTTTGTCGACTCGCCACAGACAACCCCGTATGGAACAGAAAACTACGTTACCATTAGCGTATGTGCAGGGAGGAGACCCCCCAAGAGGGATCATTGCCGATAAAATTGTATTAAATAATTTTTTCCATTCATAATGGGCATACTGTGGTGGAAGGTGCTGGCCGGAAGACCGTGGTCGGCACATTCCTGCTACGTTCTCCTCGGTGAGGCTCTAGTCCCACGGGTTGGTTGCGCTGACGGGGATACGCTACTAGCAAGGCGCGTGGGCGGAATCAACCCTCCAACCAGAGACTAGAAGTGTGATCACGTGGGGACGCGGCCGGGAGCGGCGAGGGCGGCTTCGAAAGAACTCCGCTCTTTCTTAGCTTCCGACCTCGGCTCCGAGTAGTCTCTCCTCTAGCCTCCGCCTCTCTCCTCAAACCTCCTGATGAAGAGACGGCAACCCCTCTTGGGGCTGCTCAGCCCTACGTAGGCACCCATGTATCATCTTTACAAGAGTAAATACGGTCCATTCCAGCTTAATTACTTTTAATTATTGCAACGCCCACAATTTTCCGCTCCTGACATCTATCCTGACGAACACTTATTTACCAGAAATGTCAGCGTCTAGCCACATTACTTGTACTGTACAATCACATTTGCAATACTAAAATAATGTTTTAACATCAGTATGAGCCGTTTAAACACAAAGGAAGAGCCTGCTGCTGGTTTCCTACTGTCCTATCAGACGTGGAGGACTCTGAACAGACTGCGGACAGGAGTGACGGGCTGCAAACAAAACCCCTGAGGTGGTTAGTACGTGGCCCATTGTAGCACGAAAAAATGTCCCTTTTACTAACATTAATTTTTTATGTAGAACTTTCTTTTTTTTCCTTGTTCGAAGGGTCGTGTTCGATATATTTAATTTTTCAAGATATTTAGTTGCCGTTGTTTTGATTTCAGACAACTAAATATCTCGAAAAACTAATACATAAAGATTTTCCCCTACGATTAAGTAGGGCCATGATTCTTATTACTCTGTAGTTTTCTTTTGTCTCCCTCTTTTTGAAGACGGATACGCAACCAGAGATGTACTTTTCCATCTTTATTAGCAGATAGACGCTATTTGTAATCAGTTCCCTCGTTATCTTATATTTGCCATTACATATGTCGCAATTAACCTGAATGGAATGCGGCGTACTGACCTAAACTATAGCTGAAGGAATGTAACGAAGTGCTTGCTGAGAAATTAGCAAGATGTCCAAAGGAATATTTAAATGGGCCCAATGAAAAAACAAAAGACTCAGAATTTCTAATTTCAGAATACAAATATGAATTATAACAAAAAATAAGTTGCTACATAAGTTAAGATCTATTATAGTCGGTTTTACATAAATGGTGCTGTAGCTTCTGTGACGTGTAGCTTCGTCATTACGGCTAATAGCCATGGTGTCGTATTCAGCCTACATTCTCCGCTTCACAACCAAATAATGTGTTTAGTCAGGCTTGTTCGCTATCAACTGCAAGAATTAATTGTGAGAAGCAGGATAACGAACACATTATCACCGCTTCACAACCAAATAATGTGTTTAGTCAGGCTTGTTCGCTATCAACTGCAAGAACTAATTGTGAGAAGCAGGATAATGAACACATTAGCAGAAACCAAGTTTAAAATGAATACTTCAGAAAAGAGTACTGCACTTCATAATTATGCAGTCGAAACCATTGGAGTAACTAACTTTTCGTGCAGCTCTGACAACACAATGCGTGCACTACAATACAAATGACCCATTCTCTTTTTTTTTTTTTTTTTTTTTTTTTTTTTTTTAATGGACTTGTAGTCCGAGGTGATAGGTTACAATACAGCATCACCGGTCTGTTGCGGTCTAACTGTGTTGGTGAGCCAGTAAAATTTCCACTGTGCGGTGACTGCGTCACTGCAATTCACTTTGGAGGTGTGGCGGTGGGACTTGTAGTCCCGTACCACCCTCTGACGGTGATAGTACTACATGAGTCAGGCAGAATATGTTGCCTAACATGGGCAGGTGCAGGTGTGGCGGTGGGACTTGTAGTCCCATACCGTGGGTGACGCGATCTCAAGGTGCGACGGAGTATTAATAAGACAATAAATGTAAAATAACTGCACGAGAGATAAATATTCTGTGGAACTGAAACATCTCCGTGCGAACTCGATAACAAAGATATACAGACCATATTAAGCTACGGCAAATAGATAATTATTCCATGTTGGACATTGGAAGGGAGATGATCTATGTCGGATTGAGAGGAGATTGTTGGAAGCCGCCATTAAGGCAGTAAACTATGTTTTATGGTATTGAAGAAAATAAATACATATAAAAGCGCAAAAGGAGTATCAGGTGTGTAGAGTTCATAACCCTTAATCATTTCAAAAGCAATATTCAGTGATCATAAAGACGCAAGTCGTTCGGAAGTGTTGTGTGGTTTGATGGTGAGAACCTGCAATTTTACACGGTTTTTGAGATCCATCGAGAATATTTCTCCGAAAACCTAAATAATTTCACTAACTTAAGTTGGACGCCACGTTCCATAAAAATGACACAGCACAGCACTTGGCTGTACCGATCGATTTCCGTAGGGCGATAAATTATCTTTAGCGATTTCAGGTGGAGAAGTTCCAGCAAGGAGACTCGACGAGATCTGCTGCTGCGAAACGCATTTGGTATCCCCGTGTTCTTTAACTTGCGGAGAACAGTAAGCAATATAGACTTCCTAACCACAGCAAACATAATTAAAAGGACTCAAATAAAAGGAGCAAACAGTAAAAAGTAATCGCTAAATCAAACCATAAATAAACAATTGATAATAATACGCAATCACATTAATAAAACGCTCATTAAATAATAGAGAGAATAAAATTAAGAACTTTAAATCGGGCTCAGACAACCATTTGCAATGAAAAATTTATACTATGCCCTCACAGCTAGTTACAGATAAGATGAGGAGGAGGGGTCACTGCAATCAGCTGCGACCGCAGCATCACTCGATTAATACTCAACGAAGATATCATGTTACGTGTTCGTTCTCCTGGATGCAAACTTCAGCCACTTTGCGATCTGGTGAAACACTGATTCCTACAGCGAGGCAGCGTAGCTTGTCCTTG
Source organism: Schistocerca cancellata (assembly GCF_023864275.1). Lineage (NCBI taxonomy): Eukaryota > Metazoa > Arthropoda > Insecta > Orthoptera > Acrididae > Schistocerca > Schistocerca cancellata. Next base: position 581,388,514 of record NC_064626.1, read on the forward strand.
CTGCACCACCAGTCACATTCTGTCGGCGTAGCACGACGAGGCGGAGGGAAGAAAGGGACCGGTGGCAAGGCCAAGTCTATTTTCCTCGCGCTGGCACCGTAAACTGAAAGCATAAAAATCCCCACAGCGCGCCGATGTAGACAAAAAAAATATCTGATTTCATATCTGAGTCACGTCTGACACGTTTGACCGAGGAGTAGCTTCCTCTGGGAAGCCAATCACATAAAGCGGGGAACAATCTGTATTGGTTCAGCGGGCCCGTCTTACCCGCTTTTCTCTTGCCCTACCTCCCTGCTTTTTTCTTCAATGTCGAGCTGGAAAGAGACGGAAAGGCGAGAGAAGGAAACACAGAGAAAAGCTTTCTTCTGTGACAAAAGCACTGGAATACTCCCAAGTTTGGCATGCAAATTTCAAAACAGGACGACCATCGTTTTCAGTCAAATACTTTGACTTCGCTCATGTCTACGGCAGAAGAAAAATGTGGGACAGCCCGACTTTTATTCGTGAGTGTTTCTCTAGCTTGTTTCCAATCACTTTTCGCACAAATTGAAACCTTGTAATGGGGAACATGAAGTACCATTGCAATTGGTTAACGTCAACGGGAACCACACTGTATCCACGTTACTGGAAAACGGCTTGTAAAACACGACAGTCTGAATATATCGTTACACAGCCGAATGAACGTTCTTCTGATATTTCATAAGACATCGTAGCGGTGAGTCAGACAGGTAATCAAGTCTTGATCCTTACTATACGCGAGCCATATGATCAGTTTCCACAGAGGGCACCTCGGGAGGAAGACTTGTGACTTGTAGCTAGCTCCTCTTATCTGTCATTCCGTCCACCTGTCTATTAAACTACTCACGTCAGACACTATTTCGCATGTCTCGTCGGGCGAGAAAGGTAGAGAGGACGGATTCTACTCATTATTATTCAGCCTTGAGCTGTATGGAAACACTTATGAAATTTTCAATCTTCTAAAAGTGGGGATTGCAGTTCGACTTATTCATAATGCATTACGAACTGTCATACAAAACCTAATTTGTGTTCCTGAGCAATGGCGCGTTAGCAATTTGTTGGGATTCCGACCTTAGCTACATATGTTATAAGTGACGTGCACTAAAGTGGAGTTTATGAAATGAGTGGAGCCCTGAGCTATATCCAGATCGCTATAAGAGCCACACGCAAATGGAAATGCTGTATGACATTAAAATCAAAGTAAAGTATCGGGTCGCCACTAACTCCAGCCACACGACAAACATGAGGTTCGACTGAGTTGGAAAATTAATTAATATTGTCATAAGCAAAAACTCATGAAAGAACATTCATTGTAATCTGGCTCATAAAAAATGGGATGTAAGTATTAATGTGATACAGGGATTGTACACATGAATCAAATATTAAAAATAAAGTAATAAGTGTGTGAATACTATGAATAAGAGCAGCGTGCAGCAACATTACTGAAAACAAGGTATATTCTAAAGAATTTGTTTTATATAAAAAGGGAAAACTAATTATTGGACCTGTGCGCATGGACTAACAAGGAAACTACAGGGTAAATGGCGCAGGTAAAGGAGACATAACATCGTTACACTGGATAATACTTTAAACGAAATTATTTATTTGTTAACACATTGCTCTAAGACACCTTATAACTGCAGCTACGTACGATTCCTTGTGAAATGCAATACGATTCACAACAGAATTTCTTAATTTAGCATCGCGGTCGTAATTAGAGGGGAACGGGGAAGCTTTAATACTGGCATTCAGATCCACATTCACTCAAAGAACAGCAAGGATGGCCCCAACACCAACATGCAATGGAGCTAGGAGGTTAGCTGTGTTGAGAAATGATTAAATAAAAGAGTAAATCTGAATATCACGGTTGCATTTAAAGTTGAATCTCGGCTTGGAGAAACAACCCTAACGAGGGCCACTCATACACGCTTAGGCATGAAATCACAAACCACAAATATAATTGAATAATCCCCACAGGATATATGAAATATTCCAAAATCAGAGCAATAAGTAAACTCTAGGACAGAGGCAGGGGGCCACAGGAAGGTTAGGCTCACAGTTGACTCGTGTGGCCACTTGGTTCACAAAGACACAATTTCTACATACCGTGCCCACATTTTATCAACGTTAAACCAAGCAGCCGCGAACAATTAATATTTTACAGAGGCCACATTTGAATAGACGAAGGGTAACGGCAGAGGGTCAACAGACCCTAATATTAACCCATGTGGATGGTTTCCAACCGACCTACAGTAATGAAACAATGAAAATAAAAGGCAAAACTTGTCAAGATTCGAAAAAGATTACAATGTATACACAGGCACACAAACATTCACACTGAATAGTGGGCGCACTTTCTACGAGAGATCGCTTCTACATACGCAACACCTTTGTACTATGTGCTTCTTACGGACCAAGGTCTGCATTAGGAATCAAACTGAAAGACGGCAAAAGCATGGCATTGCTTGCTGCGACCCAGCAAAACAATCTTTATAAGTCAAAACTCGAGGCCAAAACTGCACAAGGTGCACGAAAAGCTCCAGACTTGCTATGAGACAAAGCGCCACGATGTAAAATCAACTTGCCCTACTTCGAAGAGGCCTCGGCTGCAGACGCTTGGAGAGCTGGAAGCAGACTGCCCATTTCACATTAAAACTTCTCTCACACAACCCCGTGGCCAGGAAAACCGAGAGATGAGGCTTCCGCCACTAATGTCACACCGGTAACTTTCTTACAAAGGGAACAAACCTCTTTGCTTACCTGAAAACTACAAGGGTTGGTCATTCTGCTGATTTTCTGCATCGGACTAAATCACCGTAGAGCAAAATCAAACACACCCACGTTCATTCACTCATGCTTGCCAGAGAGTTTAGGAACACGAGAACAAGGGATAAACACTATATGGAATCGTAGTCGTGAGTTGGGTTACATATACAAACATGGAAGACTTATAATGCCGTTATAGACGCATTTGTAAGTCTGAAAAGAACCAACATAACAGCCATATGATGCTTGCAAATCGTAGAATGAAATAGGCTACGGCTAGATTGAATCATAGCTCAGTGTTCTCTGGTACGAAATTTAGCAAAGAAAACACGCGAATTGTAATGTAGGATGCAAAGTGCACTGGAAAGCAAATAAAATGATATTGAAATAGGACTGTAGGACGCTTTGAATGTAACATAGGTGTAAACAAATCTCAACAGCAAGCAGTGTTGTTGTACTGAAACTGGATGAGAATCGTCACTGGTAGACCAGACACTGCGCGTGAATTGAGACTTGTGAATAATTTATATTTCATCCTCCATTTAGTAAAGAGTAGTTTTAGAGCAGTTGTTAGTAACAGTAATCACGGTCGTAGCAAATTAATGTTATTCTTCCCCAGCACCTCACCGAAATTGAGCTCCTGAGGATAAACACACGGATTTCTTCCAGATTCAGAGTATTCATTTTTGGGTCATCAGTCTTCTGACTGGTTTGATGTGTCACGCACGCTGGAACTTCCTCTCCTTTGCCAACCTCTAAACCTCAGAACACCACTGAAACTACTCGTTCTTATTTATTCGTTTGGTATATTACGATCTCTACTCGCCTCTACAGGTTTTACCCTCTATAAATTGCTCTAGTACCATGATGATGTTCCGCGATGTCTTAACCCATGTACTACCAGCAAGACTCTTCTTATTGTCAATGTTTTCTCGCCTATTTTGCGGAGAACCTAATCATTTCTTATCAGTCATCCTAATTTTCAACAACTCAAACGCTTCGATTCTCTTCTAATTTTTTCACAATCCATGATTCCCTCTCACACAATGTTGTGATCCGGGCGTACATCCTCAGAAATTTATTCCTCAAATAGAGACCAGGAACGTCCTCTTGGCCTGTGCAAGAATGCGTTTATGCCAGCCTTGCTTTATCCGCGCTACATTATTTTGCTTGCAAGGTAGCAGAATATCTTCGTCTACTTCAAGTCCATAATTTGGATGGTAAGTTTCTCACTACTCTTATTCTGTTACACCTCGTTACTCTCGTTTTTAATCGGTGTACTCTCAATACAGTAGACTGTTCACTCCATTCAGTGTGTCCCGTGTTTCTTCTACCCCCTCTCTCACTAAGGATAGCCATCTCATGAATGAATCATAATACTGACACCCTGTCAGCCTGAGTTTTAATCCCACAGAACTTACATTATAATTCCGTCATTGCTTATTCTGTTTAAGAACTGAACGGTAGAAGTGAAACATCACTGTCTCACATTTCTCATAATACAAGCACTTCGTTCTCCATCATCCACTCACACTGTTCCTTCTTTGTTCTTATACATGTTGAATAATACCCGTTTTTGCCTGAAACTTACGTCTATTTCCTTGAGAATTTCTAACATCTAGCAAGTTTACATTGTGTATATAGACCCTAAGAAATTGCAATAGAAATGCAATGGGAACGTAAAGGGAATTCCTGCAAGACAGACGATGTACCTCTCGCGAAATCCTGCTGTTCAGATTTGCATAATGTGTACTGAAATAAGGCTGTACGACCACTGGATTGCCACATTTAGTAATGCGTAACACAATTCAGGCAGCGTACATAGGCAGGTAAACATATCTCCCTCGCTCATAACGCACATGGAATAGGAAAGAAAACTGGAAATATTGGCACAATTTACCCTCATTCATGCACTGTCAATGGTTTGTGGAGTATTTACGCAGCTATAGATACCGGGAATATTCATCAAACCAATTGCGAACAATTGTGGCTCGGTGACAGGGCGTATTCCCATACTTAAAAATGCCATCGTTGCTTGGGAAGTCCATGAATAGCTGCTGATAGTCTCTAAACAGCAGATCATAGCCATGTTCAGTCAAATATCGATTAAATGGGACAGAGGACCCAATCCATTCCATGTAAACACAGTCCACACCATGAGAAGGCACTACCAGGCTGCACAGTGCCTTGTTGGGTCCAAGGCTTCGAGGGGCCTGCGCCACACTCGAAAACTACCATCAGCTCTGACCAACTGAAACTGAGACTCATCGGACCAGGACACGCTTTACCAGTTGTCTGGGGTCCAATCTATATGGTCACGAGATCAGGAGAGGCACTTCAGGTGATGCAGTGATGTTAAGAAAGGCACTAGCAAGGATCGTCTGCTGTCATACCCCATCATCGCCAAATTTAGCCGCACTGTCCTAGCAGAAACGTTCGTCATACTTCCAACGTTGATGTCTGCGGTTATTTCATGTTGAGTTCCTTGGCTGTTAGCAATGACAACTGCATAAAAACGCCGCTGCTCTCGGTCATTACTGAACGCCGTCGGAAACTGCGTTGCCTGTGACGAGAGGTAACGCCAGAATTTGTGCATTCTCGGCACACTATTCACATTGTGGATCTCCTAATACTGAATCCCTTACGATTTCCAGAATGGATTGCCCTATTCGTCTAGCTGCAGTACCATTCCTCGTCCAAAGTCTGTTAAATCCCGTTGTGTGGGCTTAATCACGTCGAAACCTTTCCACATGAATCACTTGAGTACAAATGAAAGCTCTGCTAACGCACTGGCCTTTTATACCTCAGGTACGCGATGCTACTGCCACCTGTATATGTGAACATTGCTATCTCATGAACTTTCGTCACATCAGTGTACTTTATTTTGGAGCTTGTTTACTCCCGACATACACTCCTGGAAATGGAAAAAAGAACACATTGACACCGGTGTGTCAGATCCACCATACTTGCTCCGGACACTGCGCGAGGGCTGTACAAGCAATGATCACACGCACGGCACAGCGGACACACCAGGAACCGCGGTGTTGGCCGTCGAATGGCGCTAGCTGCGCAGCATTTGTGCACCGCCGCCGTCAGTGTCAGCCAGTTTGCCGTGGCATACGGAGCTCCATCGCAGTCTTTAACACTGGTAGCATCCCGCGACAGCGTGGACGTGAACCGTATGTGCAGTTGACGGACTTTGAGCAAGGGCGTATAGTGGGCATGCGGGAGGCCGGGTGGACGTACCGCCGAATTGCTCAACACGTGGGGCGTGAGGTCTCCACAGTACATCGATGTTGTCGCCAGTGGTCGGCGGAAGGTGCACGTGCCCGTCGACCTGGGACCGGACCGCAGCGACGCACGGATGCACGCCAAGACCGAAGGATCCTACGCAGTGCCGTAGGGGACCGCACCGCCACTTCCCAGCAAATTAGGGACACTGTTGCTCCTGGGGTATCGGCGAGGACCATTCGCAACCGTCTCCATGAAGCTGGGCTACGGTCCCGCACACCGTTAGGCCGTCTTCCGCTCACGCCCCAACATCGTGCAGCCCGCCTCCAGTAGTGTCGCGACAGGCGTGAATGGAGGGACGAATGGAGACGTGTCGTCTTCAGCGATGGGAGTCGCTTCTGCCTTGGTGCCAATAATGGTCGTATGCGTGTTTGGCGCCGTGCAGGTGAGCGCCACAATCAGGACTGCATACGACCGAGGCACAGAGGGCCAACACCCGGCATCATGGTGTGGGGAGCGATCTCCTACACTGGCCGTACACCACTGGTGATCGTCGAGGGGACACTGAATAGTGCACGGTACATCCAAACCGTCATCGAACCCATCGTTCTACCATTCCTAGACCGGGAAGGGAACTTGCTGTTCCAACAGGACAATGCACGTCCGCATGTATCCCGTGCCACCCAACGTGCTCTAGAAGGTGTAAGTCAACTACCCTGGCCAGGAAGATCTCCGGATCTTGAGCATGTCTGGGACTGGATGAAGCGTCGTCTCACGCGGTCTGCACGTCCAGCACGAACGCTGGTCCAACTGAGGCGCCAGGTGGAAATGGCATGGCAAGCCGTTCCACAGGACTACATCCAGCATCTCTACGATCGTCTCCATGGGAGAATAGCAGCCTGCATTGCTGCGAAAGGTGGATATACACTGTACTAGTGCCGACATTGTGCATGCTCTGTTGCCTGTGTCTATGTGCCTGTGGTTCTGTCAGTGTGATCATGTGATGTATCTGACCCCAGGAATGTGTCAATAAAGTTTCCCCTTCCTGGGACAATGAATTCACGGTGTTCTTATTTCAATTTTCAGGAGTGTATATCTAGAGAGGATGTGTTATCCGTTCTAACATACTGACCTGAAAGGTCTTCTTCATAAGGTGAGTGATGTTGATGTGCATGTTAGGGTTTACATATACGTTCGTAGCTGGGGTATTTCGGTTAATTTCCAGTGGTTTTGCAAACCATATGAACGATATGTTCCCGTAGTCTTTCTCGGCAAGTTAAACTAATAAAAAGCACTCCTGTTTCCAGTCAAGTGAATTCGTCAAATTACTGCGAGGTATTTGTGTTACTACGTTATTAGCCATTAAAATTGCTACGCACGATGACGTGCTACAGACGCGAAATTTAACCGACAGGACGAAGATGCTGTGATATGCTAATGATAAGATATTCATAGCATTGACACAAGGTTGGCGCCGGTGGCGACACCTACAACGTGCTGACATTAGGAAAGCTTCCAACAGATATCTCATACACCACCAGCAATTGACCGGTGTTGCCTGGTGAAACGTTGTTGTGATGCCTCGTGTAAGGAGGAGAAATGCGTACCATCACGTTTCCGACTTTGATAAAAGGCCGGATTGTAGCCTATCGCGATTGCGATTTGTCGTATCGCGACATTGCTGCTCACGTTGGTCGGAGATCCTGTCTCTTAGCAGAATATAGAGTCGGTGGGTTCAGGAGGGTAATATGGAACGCCGTGCTGTATCACAACGGCCTCGTATCACTAGCAGTGGCGATGACAGGCATTTTATCCGCATGGCTGTAACGGATCGTGCTGCCACGTCTCGATCCCTGAGTGAACAGATGCGGACGTTTGCTAGACAACAACCATCTGCACGAACAGTTCTACGACGTTTGCAGCAGCAGACCATGCCTGCGGTTACCCTTGACACTGCATCACAGACAGAAGCGCCTGCGATGCTGTACTCGACGACGAACCTGGGTGCACGAAAGTCAAAACGTCATTTTTTCGGATGAATCCAGGTTCTGTTTACAGCATCATGATGGTCGCATCAGTGTTTGGCGATATCGCGGTGAACGCACATTGGAAGCGTGAATCGTCATCGCCATACTGGCATATCACCCGGGGTGCCATTGGTTACACGTCTGCGTCACCTCTTGTTCTCATTCACGGCACTTTGAACAGTGGACGTTACATTTCAGATGTGTTACGACCCGTGGCTCTACACTTCACTCGATCCCAGCGAAACCCTACATTTCATTAGGCTAATGCACGACCGAATGTTGCAGGTCCCGTACGGGCCTTTCTGGATACAGAAAATGTTCGCCTGCTGCCCTGCCAGCACATTCTCCAGTTCTCTCACCAATTGAAAACGTCTGGTCAATGGTGGCTGAGCAACTGGCTCGTCACAGTACGCCAGTACTACTCTTGATGAACTGTGGTATCGTGTTGAAGCTGCTTCGGCAGCTCTACCTGTACACGCCATCCAAGCTCTGTTTGACTCAATGCCCAGGCGTATCAAGGCCGTTATTACGGCGAGAGGTGGTTGTTCTGGGTACTGATTTCTCAGGATCTATGCACCCAAATTGCGTGAAAACGTAATCACATGTCAGTTCTAGTATAATATATTTGTCCAATGAATAACCGTTTATCATCTGCATTTCTTCTTGGTGTAGCAAATTTAATGGCCAGTTTTGTACAACTATCTTCTGACAAAGTGACGGTACAGCATTTTTATAAGCAATGCAGTACAGTTAGGAAGAAAGCCGATGGAATCGATTTACGACAAGCACGTAGCTGCTGAAATGAGTCCTGCATGGAATCTTTCACAGGCCAAAATACGCTATGAGTGCTCCCAGCCAAGAGACATCCAGACGGCACAAGAGGTGGAGTCTGGGTGAGCATGTTAAGATTCGAGCGTGGCCCAGCCTTCTACTGCCATCCATCCCGGGGCGAGAGGTGGGGATGACATGCCGCGTTTTGTCGCCTGTATCAGCATATTCGGAGCACGGGTTCCCGGGTTCGATTCCCGGCGGAGTCGGCGATTTTCTCTGCCGGCACGGTAGCTCAGCGTGTTCGGTCAGAGGGTTAGCTGCCCTCTGTAATAAAAAAACTGAGTTAATCGATCAACAACGAACTTAAATGGATGTCTTACGACGTCCGCCCCGAGCAGATGCAACGAACGAAACCGAACAAAATGATATTTAAAAAAAAAAAAAAAAGGGTAGCGTCTTTGATTCATAATTAAAATGTCTTCGGTCCCGGGTTCAATCCCCACTAGTGCCTAAATTTTGATAAATAATCAGCATTGGCGGCCGAAGACTTCCGGCATAAGAAGTCAGCCTCATTCTGCCAACGGCCTTGTCAAAGAGGGCGGAGGAGCGGATAGTGGTTCAGGGCACTCTCTTGTCCCAAGGGTGGGAAATTGCCCCTAAAGGCGGAAGAATCAGCAATGATCTACGACATGAGGTTGCAGAATGCAATGGAAACCACTGCATTAAAGACACGTAACGTGTATCCTCAGGACATGTGGCCTGTATTTGAAGAAGTGTCATGATGATCTCTCCATTAGCAAAAGATTCCGGAATAGTCCCCCATTCGGATCTCCGGGAGGGGACTGCCAAGGGCGAGGTTACGATGAGAAAAAGATGGAATAATCAACGAAAGGATAACGTTCTACGAGTCGGGGCGTGGAATGTCAGAAGCTTGAACGTGGTAGGGAAACTAGAAAATCTGAAAAGGGAAAAGCAAAGGCTCAATCTAGATATAGTAGGGGTCAGTGAAGTGAAGTGGAAGGAAGACAAGGATTCCTGGTCAGATGAGTATCGGGTAATATCAACAGCAGCAGAAAATGGTATAACAGGTGAAGGATTCGTTATGAATAGGAAGGTAGGCCAGAGGGTGTGTTACTCTGAACAGTTCAGTGACCGGGTTGTTCTAATCAGAATCGACAGCAGACCAACACCGACAACGATAGTTCAGGTATATATGCCGACGTCGCAAGCTGAAGATTAAGAGTTAGAGAAAGTGTATGAGGATATTGAAAGGGTAATGCAGTATGTAAAGGGGGACGAAAATCTAATAATCATGGACGACTGGAATGCAGTTGTAGGGGAAGCAGTAGAAGAATAGATTACAGGAGAATATGGGCTTGGGACTAGGAATGAAAGAGGAGAAAGACAAATTGAGTTCTGTAACAAGTTTCAGCTAGTAATAGCGAATACCCTGTTCAAGAATCACAAGAGGAGGAGGTATACTTGGAAAAGGCCGGGAGATACGGGAAGATTTCAATTAGATTACATCATGGTCAGACAGAGATTCCGAAATCAGATACTGGATTGTAAGGCGTACCCAGGAGCAGATATAGACTCAGATCACAATATTGTAGTGATGAAGAGTAGGCTGAAGTTCAAGACATCAGTCAGGAAGAATCAATACGCAAAGAAGTGGGATACGGAGGTACTAAGGAATGACGAGGTACGTTTGAAGTTCTCTAACGATATAGATACTGCAATAACGAATAGCGCAGTAGGCAGTACAGTTGAAGATGAATGGACATCTCTAAAAAGGGCCATCACAGAAGTTGGGAAGGAAAACATAGGTACAAAGGAGGTAGCTGCGAAGAAACCATGGGTAACAGAAGAAATACTTCAGTTGATTGATGAAAGGAGGAAGTACAAACATGTTCCGGGAAAATCAGGAATACAGAAATACAAGTATCTGAGGAATGAAATGAATAGGAAGCGCAGGGAAGCTAAGACGAAATGGCTGCAGGAAAAATGTGAAGACATCCAAAAAGACATGATTGTCGGAAGGACAGACTCAGCATACATGAAATTCAAAACAACCTTTGGTGACATTAAAAGCAACGGTGGTAACATCAAGAGTGCAACGGGAATTCCACTGTTAAATGCAGAGGAGAGAGCAGATTGGTGGAAAGAATACATTAAAAGCCTCTATGAGGGTGAAGATTTGTCTGATGTGATAGAAGAAGAAACAGGAGTCGATTTAGAAGAGATAGGGGTTCCAGTATTAGAATCGGAATTTACAAGAGCTTTGGAGGACTTACGGTCAAATAAGGCAGAAGGGATAGATAACATTCCATCAGAATTTCTAAAATCATTTGGGGAAGTGGCAACAAAGCGACTATTCACATTGGGGTGTAGAATATATGAGTCTGGCGATATACCATCTGACTTTCGGAAAAGCCTCATCCACACAATTCCGAAGACGGCAAGAGCTGACAAGTGCGACAATTATCGCACAATCAGCTTAACAGCTCATGCATCAAACCTGCTTACAAGAATTATATAGAGAAGAATGGAAAAGAAAATTGAGAATGCGCTAGGTGACGATCAGTTTGGCTTTAGGAAAAGTAAAGGGACGAGAAAGGCAATTCTGACGTTACGGCTAATAATGGCAGCAAGGCCAAAGAAAAATCACGACACCATCATAGGATTTGTCGACCTGGAAAAAGCGTTCGACAATATAAATTGGTGCAAGCTGTTCGAGATTCTGAAAAAAGTAGGGGTAAGCTATAGGGAGAGACGGGACATATACAATATGTACAACAACCAAGAGGGAATAATAAGAGTGGACGATCAAGAACGAAGTGCTCGTATTAAGGAGGGTGGAAGACAAGGCTATAGCCTTTCACCCCTACTCTTCAATCTGTACATCGAGGAAGCAATGATGGAAAGAAAAGAAAGGTTCAGGAGTGCAATTAAAATACAAGGTGAAAGGATATCAATGATACAATTCTCTGATGACATTGCTATCCTGAGTGAAAGTGAAGAAGAATTAAATGATCTGCTGAACGGAATGAACAGTCTAATGAGTACACAGTATGGTTTGAGAGTAAATCGGAGAAAGACGAAGGTATTGAGAAGTAGTAGAAATGAGAACAGCGAGAAAACATCAGGATTGATGGTCACGAAGTCAATGAAGTTAAGGAATTCTGCTACCTAGGCAGTAAAATAACCAATGACGGACGGAGCAAGGAGGACATCAAAAGCAGACTCGCTATGGCAAAAAAGGCATTTCTGGCCAAGAGAAGTCTACTAATATCAAATACCGGCCTTAATTTGAGGAAGAAATTTCTGAGGATGTGCGTCTGGAGTACAGCATTGTTTGGTAGTGAAACATGGACTGTGGTAAAACCGGAACAGAAGAGAATCGAAGCATTTGAGATGTGGTGCTATAGACGAATGTTGAATATTAGGTGGACTGATAAGGTAAGGAATGAGGAGGTTCTACGCAGAATCGGAGAGGAAAGGAATATGTGGAAAACACTGATAAGTAGAAGGGACAGGATGATAGGACATCTGCTAAGACATGAGGGAATGACTTCCATGGTACTATAGGGAGCTGGAGAGGGCAAAAACTGTAGAGGAAGACAGAGACTGGAATACGTCAAGCAAATAATTGAGGACGTAGGTTGCAAGTGCTACTCTGAGATGAAGAGGTTAGCACTGGAAAGGAATTCGTGGCGGGCCGAATCAAACCAGTCAGTAGACTGAGGACAAAATAAATCAGGATATTGAAGATATCGTTTCGACACTTCGTCATAACATGATGGGAGTGGAGCTCTGAACCGTCGCACCATGTGGACGAACTCTTTTAGATGCAAAGCCGTGAGGTTTCCATTAGACATGACACATGTTTCGGTTTTTCGTATTGTTCAGACATTCTCCCCAAACACGGCCACACATTTCCGCATGAATCTTTCTCTGCTAGCCGGCCGTGGTGGCCAAGCGGTTAAAGGCGCTACAGTCTGGAACCGCGCGGCCGCTACAGTCGCAGGTTCGAATCCTGCCTTGGGCATGGATGTGTGTGATGTCCTTAGGTTAGTTAGGTTTAAGTAGTTCTAAGTTCTAGGGGACTGATGACCTTAGAAGTTAAGTCCCATAGTGCTCAGAGCCATTTTTTCTCTGCTAAATGCATTTTTTCAGGTGAAGCCTGTAATAAAATCGAGGTTTTTGCATTTCCGTTAATCGACGCGACATGGTCCCGACACCAAGGTGCCAAAGAGCGTCTCGTGCTACGTATGAAGTGGAATACCTTAGAACGTTTAAAAAAATTGTGATAAGTTGTTATGGGACCAAACTGCTGAGGTCATCGGTCCCTAAGCTTACACACTATGTAATCTAACTTAAACTAATTTGCGCTAAGGACGACACACACACCAATGCCGGAGGGAGGACTCGAACCCTCGACGGGGAGAGCCGAACAGACCGTGACAAGACGCCCCAGACCTCTTTAGAACGTTTTCTTCCGTTGTGTGAAGCTCTACACGGGTACAAATATTCAGACTTAAACAGTCGGTCTAAAATGTATGTATTTTCCTAGTCCTATTGGACAATACTGTTGGAAGAAGGATCCTATTTAACTTCCACAGTTACAGACACTGAAGCGCCAAAGAAACTGGTATAGGCATCTGAATTCAAATACAGAGATATATAAACAGGCAGAACGCGGCGCAGCGATCGGCAACGCCCTTATAAGACAACAAGTGTCTAGCGCAGTAGTTACGTCAGTAACTGATGCTACAATGGCAGGTTGTCAACATGTGAGTAGGCCCATAAGCGATTGGACAGGACGTGTCTGAGGTAGCGATGAAGTGAGGATTCTTCCGTATGGCCATTTCACGAGTGTAAAATGAATATCAGGAATCCGGTGAATCTTCAAAACTCCGACGTCACCGCGGCCGGAAAAAGATACTGCAAGATCGGGACCAACGACGATTGAAATCGTTCAACGTGACAGACGTGTAACATTTCCGCAAATTGCTGCAGATTTCATTGCTGGGCCATGTTGCCTAGTCGGAAGAGTCTCGTTTCAAATTCTATCAAGCGGATGGACGTGTATGGATATGGAAATAACCTCTTGAATTCATGGACCGTGCATGTCAACAGGGAATTGTTCAAGCTGCTGAAGGCTCTGTAATCGTGTGGGGCGTGTGCAGCTGGAGAGATATGGGACCTCTGATACGTCTAGATACAACTCTGACAATTGACACATCCTGTCTGATTAGCTGCATCCGACGGACTTGGGGAATTCCAGCAGGAAGCAAGCTGCTGAAGGCTCTGTAATCGTGTGGGGCGTGTGCAGTTGGAGAGATATGGGACCTCTGATACGTCTAGATACAACTCTGACAATTGACACATCCTGTCTGATTAGCTGCATCCGACGGACTTGGGGAATTCCAGCAGGACAATGTGACACCACACACGTCCAGAATTGCTACGGAATGCCTCCAGGAAGACTCTTCTGAGTTTACACACTTCCGCTAGCCACCAAACTCTCCAGACATGAACGTTATTGAGTATATCCGGGATGCCGTGCAACGTGCTGTTCAGAAGAGACCTCCAACACCTCGTACTCTTACGGATTTATGGACAGCCCTGCAGTATTCAAGGTGTCAGTTCCTTCAAGCACTACTGCCGACGTATTCGAGTCCTCGCCGGGGCCCTACGTGATATTAGGCAGGCTGTACCTGTTTCTTTGGCTCTACAGTGTGTAAAGTGCATATGACCTCGAGCGGCTTCAGATAAGTTTTTGATTTTGTTCTTTTTTGCTGTCGTTGTTGATTTCACACTGTCGGAGCTGGTTTTTCGAAGTGGTGTAGGATGATCGACAGACTGATTGTGGCGGTACCTAATAGTTTCTATTGAGTAGTTGCTCTTCTAAACATCAGTCCATCCCAGCAAATCAGTTGCGACTTTTCCTAATACAATTCGTTCCTTAGTTATTTGGGCAATGCAAGTTTCTGCATAAAAAGAATAGCTCGGCTTAGTCTTAGGGTCGAGTCGTACACGTCTGCTTTCATGCCCGGCAGCTAATTGGCTGCAAGTAAAAACCTGTAGGTATGATCCGGCAGTCGAATAGCCTATGCACTGGCTAGTGTTGTGACTTAATAAAATACAAAGCAATACTAGAAAAACGTTAAATGAATAATTTAACCACAAGTGTTCTATCTTAACGTCTGTAATTGATGTAGACAACATAGATTTATGCTGAACAATGTTTATTTGGGAAAGAACATCTCAATTAAACGGGAAGTTTATTCAGTTAAAATTCAGACAGAAAATACCGTTACCAAATTCAGTAAAGTTACGTTGAGAGCTTTATAAGAATGGTAGCAAAATCCGCAAACTAAACAGACATCCAAGATATGAGAAAACTAAGCCCATTTCGTAACCATAGCACAAGAAATAGTCACAAGCACAAAACAGTTCAGAGGTGTACATGATGATTCACAAATTAACACACGCAGTCAAAGGAATCTTAACTCATACTCTGTCTACTCTCAGTTCCGTAAAAACAATTACAGTCCTACCCTGGTCCACATCCAGACCTCTCCAAGTACAAATTTCCTTTACAAGTTAAAGTATGGTACCGGCCGTTCACTCCCCAGAATCCGTCACCCATTTCGTCGAAAACCACACGATACCACCGACAGGTCTGTCTTCTTCCAGAACGAACATCCCAGTCTCCACAATCGGTCGCTTGAGGTCCACTTGAATCCCCAAGCGCTCCACTACTGTCTGCTTTTCCAATGGCTGGAGGCCGTACCACCAAAACCCATCGTTCTTAAGTTCTACAGGTAGTGTTTGGCTAAACATGAGCACTTTCCTGCAATAAACTAATATATTAAAACAATTTTTAAATAAAAGAAGTGTTATGAACTTTCGGTCACAATCAAAGTAAAATGAATATAAATAAAGATTTGCCCCTTAATAAATAAAGACAAGTACGCGCATGATAAATGACAACAGACTGTCGATAAATGTTGTTCAAACAATTATCTAGTCTTCCTTGTCAAAAGCATCTGTTGGCACTCATTTACAGAGATGGTGTCAGCGGACATGTTCGATTGACCTCTTCTTAAATTACCATGATTTTGTGTTATCAGTTGCAGTTAATATTTAAATAAAGGTACAGGTTTGGCAGCTGTTGAGATGGAGCTCCCGTTCGATGTTACCGCCGAGTGCGAATTGGTCTCAGTTATTCGGTTTTTGAACGAAAAGGCCACTGCGCCGATTGAAATACTATTGACGGAGGTCTATGGTGAGTCGTGCATGGATGTAAAAAATGTTCGTAAGTGATGTAGAGAGTTTGCAGCTGGTTGGATCGAAATTCACGACGAACAAAGGAGCGGGAGACCGTCAATTTCTGAGGAGACAGTGTTGATGGTTGAGCAAATCATACGTGAAGATCGGCGGGTCACCCTGGATGATCTATGCACGTTGGTTCCTGAGGTTTCCAGAAGCACCGCTCACAGAATTTTAACGGAAACACTGAACTACTGGAAGGTGTGCGCGAGATGAGTGCCACGCATGCTGACAGGACCACATGCGGCAACGAGTTGATGCTTCCCGCGCATTTCCTCACGGCCTTGCAGCCGAACAGGACAACTTACTGGACTCAATTGTCACGGGTGACGAAGACTGGGCATTACACTTTACACCTGAGACCAAGCAACAGTCACGCCAGTTCATAACTTTCTGAACAGCATGGCGGTGAGCTGATATGCCATGGGCATACAAAAACAGCCACATCGTCTACAAGAATGCATCGACAGAAATGGTGATTATGTGGAAAATAGCTGTGAACTGACGTAAACCATTGTAGAAATAAACAGGTCTATGTACTTACAAAGAAATAGGAGACCTTACCTTTGGGATTACCCTCGTAGTAAAATGTTAATCAAATACACTCCTGGAAATTGAAATAAGAACACCGTGAATTCATTGTCCCAGGAAGGGGAAACTTTATTGACACATTCCTGGGGTCAGATACATCACATGATCACACTGACAGAACCACAGGCACATAGACACAGGCAACAGAGCATGCACAATGTCGGCACTAGTACAGTGTATATCCACCTATCGCAGCAATGCAGGCTGCTATTCTCCCATGGAGACGATCTTAGAGATGCTGGATGTAGTCCTGTGGAACGGCTTGCCATGCCATTTCCACCTGGCGCCTCAGTTGGACCAGCGTTCGTGCTGGACGTGCAGACCGCGTGAGACGACGCTTCATCCAGTCCCAAACATGCTCAATGGGGGACAGATCCGGAGATCTTGCTGGCCAGGGTAGTTGACTTACACCTTCTAGAGCACGTTGGGTGGCACGGGATACATGCGGACGTGCATTGTCCTGTTGGAACAGCAAGTTCCCTTGCCGGTCTAGGAATGGTAGAACGATGGGTTCGATGACGGTTTGGATGTACCGTGCACTATTCAGTGTCCCCTCGACGACCACCAGTGGTGTACGGCCAGTGTAGGAGATCGCTCCCCACACCATGATGCCGGGTGTTGGCCCTGTGTGCCTCGGTCGTATGCAGTCCTGATTGTGGCGCTCACCTGCACGGCGCCAAACACGCATACGACCATTATTGGCACCAAGGCAGAAGCGACTCTCATCGCTGAAGACGACACGTCTCCATTCGTCCCTCCATTCACGCCTGTCGCGACACCACTGGAGGCGGGCTGCACGATGTTGGGGCGTGAGCGGAAGACGGCCTAACGGTGTGCCGGACCGTAGCCCAGCTTCATGGAGACGGTTGCGAATGGTCCTCGCCGATACCCCAGGAGCAACAGTGTCCCTAATTTGCTGGGAAGTGGCGGTGCGGTCCCCTACGGCACTGCGTAGGATCCTACGGTCTTGGCGTGCATCCGTGCGTCGCTGCGGTCCGGTCCCAGGTCGACGGGCACGTGCACCTTCCGCCGACCACTGGCGACAACATCGATGTACTGTGGAGACCTCACGCCCCACGTGTTGAGCAATTCGGCGGTACGTCCACCCGGCCTCCCGCATGCCCACTATACGCCCTCGCTCAAAGTCCGTCAACTGCACATACGGTTCACGTCCACGCTGTCGCGGCATGCTACAAGTGTTAAAGACTGCGATGGAGCTCCGTATGCCACGGCAAACTGGCTGACACTGACGGCGGCGGTGCACAAATGCTGCGCAGCTAGCGCCATTCGACGGCCAACACCGCGGTTCCTGGTGTGTCCGCTGTGCCATGCGTGTGATCATTGCTTGTACAGCCCTCTCGCAGTGTCCTGAGGAAGTATGGTGGGTCTGACACACCGGTGTCAATGTGTTCTTTTTTCCATTTCCAGGAGTGTAGAAACACGTACAGCGTATTGGTGTTGTGTTCAGTTGCTGTATAAATGTGGGGAGTACGATATTCTGACAAACGTTTGCATGATAAAAAAGATGGGAAAGACGTAATAAATCAAGAAATAAAGTATATATATATATATATATATATATATATATATATATATATATATATATATATTGCAGGGATCATAGCTAGAGCAAAGCTATACTGTTTGCTGACATCATATGAAGCATTTGAAAGTGGTTAATTCAGAAGATCATTGTGAAAATGTTTATTTGCTGTGAGATATTAACTATTGTGGTTTTAAAGATATTACAATGCCGTTGCAACACTCGGTGCGCTTCATTTTTCTGAGATCACTGTTATATTCAGGTTTGCTTTAATACTTGACTGGGAAATATTACAGATTCTTGAAGAGCTGTAAGATGCCATCCTTCAACCTGCTGACACTTTGACATATCTTGGAACACTGTCTGTCCTCTTAAGCCTATGTTTATTATTATAATTTTATTTACATGCAGATTTCATTGCAAAAAATGTCTCCTAAGACACTCCTCTTATGAAACCCATTTTCCTTGTGCCCGTTCCTTTTGATCCTGGTTCATTAACCCAGACCAAGGGTCGACTTGTAAAAGGCACGTGTGCTTCGAAGCAAAGCAGTGCTTATGAGAAACGAGACACGTAGCGTGATGAACTTCGCTAGCTTTGGTAATGTTTGTTATGGACCGGTTGCGTAAACCCAGTGAACTGTCGGTAATTCCATTCATGCGAAAAATAGTAGACACGCGTTACCCTATTTTTTTTTTAACAGTGAACGATTGCTGAGTACATGAAGCGAAGAGGGAGACCTATTGTTATCCAGTCTGCCCTCAAATATAAAAAAAAAAATTTGGCAAGCACAAAGGAAAGCAAAAAAAAAAAAAAAAGATTCAGCGTTAAATGCGTACTCGTTAAGTAATAGATATGCTGCGTGGCAGTAGAAAATGATCTTGGGTGCACTAAAGAATAAATGCAACGAGTGTTGCGAAACCTGTAGTTTTCATAATGAGGAGACGAGCCCTTAAAAGAAAGTTTGAAAGAATATTTTTAGGTTCACTAGTGAAAGTAAACCTTGAGATATAAAGAGTCCATTCATAAAGCAGTTGTTCACTGGACTTAAAAAAAGGAGTGACCATTAATTGTAAATATTAGCTCTTAAGTGATATTTTGTAAATAGTAGAATATAAGTCTTTCTGTACCAATGGAGGAAACCAGCAAAATTGATTGTTTTGTAAATGAACTCTATCGGCGAAGGAACTAAGCACGAATGCTGTGTGAAGATGCACACTAAAGTGCGACGTGCATAATAAAAATAACTGTTCACTGTATATTAGGGGTAGTGTTGTACTGCAAGTGTAAAAAGAAGTCAAGGCTACGACAACAGGTGCAACGCAAAGTTCAGTCGTCACGTACCTGTGAGCCTCATGGGAGGCAGTTGACAGAGAAGTATGGAGGCAGCTTCAGTGTCCGGCTCCTCCGATGGAAAACGCGCCCGAGGTGTTTGTATCGACGTACTCGTGTGATACGAAGTTCACAAAAAAAAAAAGGAGCAATCGACGACCGGCAGCTCTGTTACAGCCTGAGCGCGAACGGATACTGAGTATTGGAGCTCACGCAACACCGTGCAGCCGCTGTGAGTGGCTGACGTGTGGGTGACGAAACAATTCAAACTTCAAACTGCTAACCGCCATGACTTCAATCGTACATACTGGAGGAAAGATATTTGCACACTTCTGTGACTACATTTTCATACGTAAATTAAGCAATTTTCTTGAGTTGAAGTTAAGATTAGTGAGAAGTAGTTTGTTAGATTACTCAGGCCTTAAAGCCATTAATACCGTCACTCCTGAACACTGCTCAAAATGAATTATAATCCTGTCTCTTGATGGACAAAGAAAATGAATGTGCACTATAGGAAGACCCTAAACTCCAGACCAGTCCCGATCCTTAACAAATTTATCCACTAGGTTGTAAGTTATACTAATAATTTTCCACTTCTTCTGTTTCATATTGTAAATAAAAACCCGGGAAGCCACTTGAATTCCTGGCACCACAGTGGAAAGGACGGATGTACTGCACGATGAACGCCGTAGACAGCTAACACAGAAAGCGAAAGCATCACGAAGTGTAGTGCTACGCTATTAAACTGTAATTGAACCACAACGAGTCAACAGATGCTCGAACATTGTCCACTCTAGTTTAGTGAAAATAAGCACTCACTGTACTCATGTATTAGTTGTTAAGCTCAAGAGAAAGTAATTTCTGAATTCTATCCCCTGAAGTGCGAAATGAACGTTCACTTATTGTTATAAGCAAATATGGACCAAACTTAAATATGCACATAAATGTTAATCTTGGTATTATGGAATGAAGTGACTGATGAACAAAGAATGAAAAACTTTATTTTGAAAAACGATAAATATCTGATATATGTTTATAAATGTAATTTCAATTTATGTACTTTGTACGCCAGTAACATTATGTAAATGTCACACCAAAAATCACGAATATCTCATGAGGACATGAGGATCGAGGTAATCCTTCGGCATTCCCTCTCTCCTCATGGGATGCAATGTGATATTCGCTATTTTTGACTTCATTAAAACAGCAAATACGAGTAGTTAATACTTTCAGCCAGAAGGCAAATACTTGTTTATAAATAATGATTAATGTATAATGAGGCGTCGCATGGCGACGATGGAATTTTCTACATAATGTAATTCGTCGTCTTTGGGCGGCAATATAAACAGAAAAATACGGATAGATATGCGATCCTTCACTATTTTGTTCGCTGGAGAACAAATGAAGCCTTGAGCGCTAAAAAGACTTGTACTGTTTTTCTCGAGTAAGACGGACGCGGATTTGTGGTAGTCTGATCTAATTTTTACTAAATGTATATAAGCGTGTTATGTGTAAGTTTGAGTGAAGTGTAAAGAACTGTTATAACTTACCGTGACGACGCACGAGCGACTCAAAGAAGACAATGGCTATATAAAAGAGCGCTCAATGGACATGATACGGACATAAAAATCTACCGTCATTGTAGTATTAAGCTTAAGGTGCGATATATGTTTTAGTTATAATAAATATTTGTTCTGGGAATACTGAATCATTTAGCAGTGCTCATTTCTATTATCTCCTCAGTATTAGTTTCATTTTAATTATGCATTTTGCTAATATTACAGACACCAAGATCAGCAGTCCAATGTGCGTGTTACATTGATAAAAAGAAAACTGTTTTATCGTCTTCTTGCATCAGCCTTAATATTGAATTTCCCTTTTCTGTGATGTTACAGTTGTTTTTGCGCCCTTAAGAACTTTCTGGTCCCTTAGGAAATTGTTTTGTCATAACAATAACTTCACAACCGGGTATGATCGTATCTACGATCATGAAGTAGCTAGAAAGATGATAATGCGATTTTTTAATCAATAGCACGCTAGTTGTGACTGCCTCAAGCCACGCGAAACTGCAAGTAAAAACTAATCACATCTCATAAAGCAATATTTTATGACAATGGTCAATCCATGATTCTTACGCCAATTGTGATTGATAAAACAGTAAGCTAAATCTCAATTTCCAACTTTCCATTGAATAACATCACTTTTATTTTGTAACACCACAAACTGTAGGAACACGCGAGGCAATACTGACCATACGAATCATCTTGGAACATAGGTTAAGGAAAGACAATCCTACGTTTATAGTACTTGTAGACTTAGAGAAAGCTTTTGACAGTGTTGACTGCAATACTCTCTTTCAAATTCTGAAGGTGTCAGGTGTACGTAAAATACAGGGAAAGGCTATTTACTATTTGCAGTGAAACCAGGTGACATAAGAGTCGAGGGGCATGAAAGGGAAGCGTTGATTGAGAAGGGAGTGAGACAGGGTTGTAGCCCATACCCAATGATACTCAATCTGTGTAATGAGCAACTAGTAAAGAAAACAAAATTTGGAGTAGCAATTGAAACCCAGGGAGAAGAAATAAAAACCATGTCGTTTGTCGACGACATTGTAATTCTATCAGAGACAGCAAAGGACTTGGAAGAACAGTTGAACGGAATGAATATGAAAGGAGGATGTAAGTTGAACATAAAACAAAAACAAAACCAGGATAATGGAGTGTATCGAATTAAATCAGGTTATATTGAGGGAATTATATTAGAAAATAAGACACGTAAAGTAGCAGATGACTATTTGGCAGCAAAATATGTGATGATAGTCGAAGTAGAGGGATTATGAAATACAGACTGGCGATAACTAGGAAAGCGTTTCTGAAGAAGAGAAATGTTTCAACATCGAGTATAGATTTACGTGTCAGGAAGTCTTTTCTGAAATTATTTATATGGAGTGTAGTGACTTATGGAAATGAAACATGGACGATAAACAGTGTAGACAAGAAGAGACTAGAAGCTTTTGAAATATGGTGCTACAGGAGAATGCTGAAGTTTGAATGGGTAGATCAAGTAACTAATGTGGAGGTACTCATCAGAATTCGGGAGAAGAAGAATTTATGGCACAACGCGACTAGAAGAAGGGGTAGGTTTGAAGGACACGTTCTTAGTCATGAAGT
Source organism: Schistocerca cancellata (assembly GCF_023864275.1). NCBI lineage: Eukaryota > Metazoa > Arthropoda > Insecta > Orthoptera > Acrididae > Schistocerca > Schistocerca cancellata. Next base: position 581,411,299 of record NC_064626.1, read on the forward strand.
GGTCATCAATTTGATATTGGAAAGAAGCGTGGGGGGTAAAAATTGCAGAGATAGACCAAGAGATCAGTACACTAAGCAGATTAAAAAGGAAGCAGGGTACAGTAGTTACTAGGAGATGAAGAGGCTTGCACAAGATAGAGTAACATGGAGAGCTGCATCAAACCAGTTCCTGGACTGAAGACCACAACAACAGATAAATCACAACCTAACTAGATAGTCAGACGCAGTGATTATAATTAAAATTTCCATTAAAACTTACGGCTATTGGACAGAGGCAAACGTTGAACTAAACATGTACCATCTAGCTGCAGTGCTTATCTAAACCATGATAGAGCCCGCCACGTGTTGCCAGCTGATGCCACAATAAAAACGTTAGTTACGTTATAATTATATTTTTCTACATCAACTCACAGTCGTAACAAACAAATAATAACATATGATGCTACCAGTGAAAAACAGCGTAAAAGTAACGAATTAATAACAGATAAGTTAAAATAAAAAATGAAACGGTACCAAATAGCCTTAACGGAATTTCAGCGTATATTTTTATAAAAATTATGTATTACATGAAATAATAAATTACACGCTTCTCTAGTGGAGACCTGTAGAGGAAATTAAAACTCTTACTACGATGTTGTACAAAATACACAGCAGAGCGCTCTGTTGGTGATACAGTCTATCAAAGCCTAATTCCATCTAGTGAAATTAATGGCAAATAGTGCGGTATTACATACGAGGAAAACAGCGGTTTGAAAAGGAAGTGGTGTTGACAAACTAGGTACTGTAGCAAAATAATTGTTTGAAACAGTCCAAAAAATTTTTATTTCTGAACTATAGCTGTTTATTTAAAAGAAGGCTATTTGTAATATACATATTTAGATATTTCCAATTCTTCTAATATATTTACCATGCGTTCATTCTTTTTTATGTAGGATTTCAATTTCCTTAGCTACTTTTGGATTATGACCTCACGTTAGTAAGCATTATCCACTTTATTATCCTTTTTAAGTAAAAAATGTTCTTTAAACGTAATAAGAAATGCCCTCAAAATTTGCCTAACGTAAAGTACTGAACATGTATGGTATGCCACCCTGTAAACACCTGAGCTGCATAAGGCATCACCGGGTTTTATAATTATAAATTAAGTTATTCTTTGGACTTTTGTCTGTGTAGAATCATACTTCGCTACCAAATATTTAACCAAGAATCGTATAATCATATATGGTGTACTGCCTATAAAAACGCAGTGAAATGCACTTTTCATTTCCACTTTTCCCACTTCTATAGCCACATAAGCGCCTTGGTGATTTTGTTTCCTCTTTTCTTCTAAAAAATTCTGTGTATGTAGACGGTTCGTATCCATTGTAGGCTACAGCGCTAATTAAATCCATCTTCGACCTCTGTTTTTTTGTGGAGTTAAAGGGGCTACTACTGCATTATTTATGGCTGAGTAAGAAAGAAACCACCTTGTGAGCCCAGGTTGCGATGCCAAACGGTATGACTGTTAAACAGTGTAATATGATCCGTGTTACTTGTACTGTGAAAAATATCAGGACTTATTCTATCACCTGTAATAGCGACTTTGGGGTCTAAACTATTAAGTGATTTCATCTACAGAAACCTAAGATTCTTCATGACTACGCAAAAATTGTCACCTTAGTCTCACTGTGTTAAGGAGGCTCGTTGTTGGAAGAAGGTCTTCAAAGATGAGTACTGCTCTGATGCATCAAGCTGTGTTCTGGTACAGTGGGCAGCAGTAATATGACGTCACTCCAGTACAAGTCTCCACCGCGAATGTAGCGAACAGAAATGAAATATGAAAAATGACGGTCCTTAGACTTACGATCTTACGATGTACCTACACGACAACAGCAGGTTGCTTGAAGTAAATTAGGTTCACATGTTCCACCCAATTAATGAGTAGATCTACATTAATTTCCCACGTAGAGGAAGGTGTTCCAATCACTTGTGAGTAAATACCAAAACTTCTCTGTTTAATGAAAAATTAGCAGAAACCACCTTTTCAGATGTAACATGGTAGGAGAATCGTAAATCACTCCTCGGACGCTGTAGGAAAACACAAAATCCGCTCGCTATCGCATCACTTACCCAGTCCGCAAGAGCGTGGGATCCAGTTACGGTGATTAGCACGGCTGATTAATAGCTGTCGCGCAGCTGAGAAGTATTCACCGCTCCCATTCAGACGCAGTTGTGATAGCGGCAGATGAAAAATTATCCCGCAGGCAGAAAGCGACCGAGTAGCAGCCTCGCTTCCACTCTGCGGCGAGAAATATGACCGGCGCCGTCCCGGCCGACTGCTGCCGCGTGGCGTGGGAGCGCGGAACACCTGCCCGGGCGCAGCAGACTTCTCGCCGCAGCCCTCTTCTCTTAGCGCGAGCTGTCTGCGCGGTGAGTGCCGAGTACATTTGTTTGGATTGTGGAAACCTCTCCCAACCCCCGACTATGCGCTCGCAAGCCAAGGGACGATCCACACAGGCTGGGCTTCCATGCGCAGCGGCTGACAGAGGTGACATCCTACCAACTTTATCGATTTTCCTCTTCCATTCCATTGAATGAGTGGCTATATACACTATCGGAAAAACAATTAGTGCACCCTATCAGAGGTTTCCAATTCACTCCACATTTATCGTTGCAACAGTCCGTATAGACTGCATGAAATGATTACATTTACAGATCCATAGCATAAGCTATTCTGAGGTACCAGGTAACGATCCATGGTAAAAAACCGCCTCTACTGGCGGTAATGCAGGCGCTGGCTCTGGCGACCAGTCGACCCTGCAGATGACGATTACTGTCCTGGGATAAGTCACGTCGCGCCTGCTCGTCCTGTTAACCTAGGTGTGCAAGAGTTGTCGACCGACGAACTCCTGAGTCACTTCTCGTCCAATCATAGCCCACACACATTTAACTGGAGATAAGTCCGAAGATCATGCTGGCTCGTCTGAAAATGTGCGGGTGAGCATTGTCCTGTTGGAACATCACCTTCCCTTTGCAAGAATGGCTCCTACTGGTTAGAGTTCCGTCTTGAAACACCTAAGGTGAACGAAGCTGTAGCTTATCGCAACTCAGACCGTAAGGCCAGGGATGGGGCCAGTGTGTCGTGGAAGAATGCACTCTGCAAGTCAGTGCTCACAAGATCTACGCTATGCCACCACGCTATCCATTGTCGGACGATGTTGAAACAATTATAAGTACATGTGGTACCCCCAGGTAGTATAGGCCGTCATCTGATCAAAATGTGCTTCGTCTTTCGGGATGTCCTACAAGGATAATCACAAAAGTAAGGTCTCCTATTTTTTTATACGTGCATAGACCTGTTTATTTCTACAGTGGTTTACATCAGATTACAGCTTGAACACTTCGCTAGTTTTCGACATAATCATCATTTCTGTCGATGCATTTTTGTAGACACTGTGGCAGTTTTTGTATGCCCATGTCATAGCAGCTCTCCGCCATGCTGTTCAGAAAGTTATGAACCTCTTCTTTCACCTCGTCGTCGGAGCCGAATCGCTGGGACCACAATTAACGCTGACAGGTACTGTCAGACTCTGAAAAAACTCAAACGGGCAATTCATAATCGGAGAAGAGGGTTGTTGTGCAAGTGCGCACACATTCTCCATGACAACGCTCGCCCACACATCGCTCGCCAAACCGTTGCCCTCCTGCGACTGTCTGAGTGGAACATAATCACCCACCCACACAATGGTCATGACTTGGCACCCAGTTACTATCACCTGTTCCCTAGGTTAAAAGAACATTTGGCCGGAATGCGATATCAAAAGTATACTAGCAATGGCAAAAAACGAATTCCTGGCCAATAGAAATCTCCTAATATCAAATACTGCCCTTAATATACGGAAGAAATTTCTAAGGATGTACGTCTGGAGTACAGCATTGTATGATAGTGGAACATGGACTGTGGGAAAACTGGAACAAAAGAGAATCGAAGCATTGGAGATTGGTGCTGCAAACGGATGTTGAAAATTAGGTGGGCTGATAAGGTAAGGAATGAAGAGGTTCTGTGCAGAATCGGAGGTGAACGGAATATGTGGAAGGCACTGATAAGTGGAAGGGACAGGATAATAGGACATCTTTTAAGACATGAGGTAGTGACTTCCATGGTACTAGAGGGAGCTGTAGAGGGCAAAAGATGTAGAGGAAGACAGAGATTGGAACAGATCCAGCAAATAATAGATGACGTAGGCTGCAAGTGCTACTCTGATATGAAGAGGTTAGCACAAGAGAGGAATTCACGATTCACGGCGGACCAGTCAGAAGACTGATGACAAAAAAAAGGACTGTCCGGTGACATCTTGGAAGGGAGGCTGGGTGAGGTAACATCCCAAACGCATTATTATGTCTCTACTGCACGAGAAGAAACTCAAACTATCCACTTTAGCATCTTGTGTTCTCCATTTCTGGATGAAAGCACACTGTGTCCACCAGACAGCAAGTCGAGGTGGAATGATAGGTCCTTCAATCAACGTGCTAGTGAGCAAGTTATTGGTCACTCTTGTAAAAATACTGTTGCGTGTGGGAGATTTGGAGCCGCCTGTCTGAATGGTGAATAAGGGAATATTGTGGACTGGTAAACTAAAAAGAAAATCAGTGACGTTCGTTCGTGGACTGGAATGTTTTCGAAATAGAGTAGGCGGAGAACTGGCTGATTGGAGAACACTTTTTACACATTATATGGTGATACAGTAACAGCAACTTAACAGATATGCTGTTGGTCAATCCTGTGCAAAACTTATTTCTTTGGTAAATGATATTTTTGGCACCGACAGAAGATGTCTTTAGATTTCTCTTCTATATCAGGTTTAGAGCAATACATTTGTATTTCAGACTTAGAGCAGACTTTTCTCTTTGGTACATGGGAGTGCGCAAAACGGCAGCAAGCAGAATTCCACCTTTGTAAGGCGGCCTAAGTATGGTTTGATGAGTTAAGTCTACATTTTGACACAACAGTTATGGCGAGAATATCGAGCAGCATTGGCTGTTAGGAAGAAGGGAAGTTAGACATTTTCTGATACTTAAGACCGAGTGAGTAGGGGTAATTGCATGTTATTTTCACTTCATTTATTTGGTACAGTTCTACAATCACTGCGTGTCTACCGAGACTATGTTTGAAATAATAAATAGTCTGCGATGAAGACTACAGTTTTCAAGATTCTCGTCTCTCTTTTTCAAAGCTGTGCAAGCTGATTAATGCTAATGTATCTGAAGAATCAGTTCTATTAGATGTTTCCTTTAACGCGTGCTGAATTAACTCATTGACTTACTACTACTTTCCCATAGTCGACCCTATATTTATATTTAAATTTACAAAAGTCGGCATATTTTATCTTACATACTTTCCTCAAAATTATATACTTTTTTGTTTTGAATCTTTATAGACTCTATCCTGACTATATTTTGAAGTGACGAGTAGTGAAGATAATACTGTTTTAGAAATTTTTGTTGAGGTGGTATACCCGTAAAAATACAGGCATTTGCCTCACTCAACGTTTCTCACACTCCTACAGTGTATCACTTTTCTTCTTCCTTCCTTTGCACATTACACAATTTCTGGAGGGTGTTTCTTGGTTGGATTCAAGGAGCGGGTGAGCGAAGAGAGGAGTATGGTATAAACCTAATGAAACCTGAAGAAGATTGCTTATAACTAGAAAAATATCGAAAGAAATTGAGTGTGTTGTACGCCACAAAATTGGTTCATATCTCAGCTTTCCAATGATATATGACTTGTCAAGCAATCTATCAATAGAGAAGAAGAAATGCTAAGAGGAAGCTACAGCCTACAATGTAATAACAGCTTGAAACGAGTGACCTATTGTGTAAGCCAATGGGTTAAGTCTTGTAATGTCACTGACTGACCTTTACAAACTTAATAGCATTGGCATAAACTCTTCATTCACTTAAGCCAATATTTTAATTAAGTAGTTAGCCAATCTTTGTTCGTCGAAGTATAGTTTTATTGATTTTGTGATGGGCAACATCCACGACTCAGTTACTAGGGTCATCCCTTTGATATGCCCAAATCCGTTGTGTGACAGTTATTAATTTAGTAGTAGAGTTCATTGGGAAGCAGTCGGCCTCTCCTTCTCAGTAACGCTGCTGATGCAGATCCAATAGGTTTCTGAGGGGAATACGTCCAGGTTCAGTTGGCTTTTGACAACATATGGTGTGTGAATGTAAGACAGTCAAATAAAAGCTGAAATTTCAAATATCGCGTCTGAAAAAATCAACAAATAAATAAATCACGCAGAAACATAGTACACACATATCATCGTCTGACCGTCGCACAGATTCCCCTACGGCGGTCATAGAAACAGGCATCCGTGCGTTGACAAGGAACAGACTTGAAAACAGCGACCAGACGGTACGTCAGTTCGATTTTACAGAAAGTATTTTTTGTTCATACGGCACAAATAGCTCTAAACAATATGGGACTTAACATCTGAGGTCATCAGTACCCTAGACTTAGAACTACTTAAACCTAACTAACCTAAGGACATCACACACATCCATGCCTGAGGCAGGATTCGAACCTGCGACCGCAGCAGGAGTGCGGTTCTGGACAGAAGCGCCTAGAACCGTTCGGTCACGACGGTAGGCGTTTTTTTTTGCTATTGGCTCATTAGTTAGCTTGCATGTTTTGCAAATCTATTGCCCAACGCAAAGTTCCAAATGACTGAAAAATGCGCAGTTGACTCACGTATTTAATAAGGGTAAAAGATCGTGCCCCCTAAATTACGGATAAATTTCCTGACGTCGGTTTACTATAAAATTTTCAAGCACATTCAAATTCGAATAGCGGAAATTTCCTTGAGACAGATAAGCTTCTTTCCACAGATCAGTAAGGATTTAAGGAGCACCGATTGTGTGAATCACTTCTGTCACTTATCCTTTGAACTATGGATGAATGGCTGCCGGCAGATTCCATATTCCTACGTTTCCGGAAAGTTGACTGTTAAAGGGGTTGGGAGGGGTGCGAGGGTAGGGTTGATTTGGGGGACGAGACCAAACAGCGAGGTCATCGGTCTCATCAGATCAAAGGAACCGTCCTGGCATTTGCCTGAGGCGATTTAGGGATATCACAGTGTAAATCAGGATGGCCGGACGCGGGACCGAACCGTCGTCCTCCCGAATGCGAGTCCATTGTGCTAATCACTGTGCCACCTCACTGGGTGGCTGTTAACGAAAGTCAGAGCACACGTATTATGTTTTGGCAAGAAGCGTTTTTAAATAACATAAATCAGTTATTTGTCCACGATGACGAGTATTCATCGGAGACATGGGTATCGTCAGGAGTGCCGCAGGGAACTGAGATAGCTCTGTTCTTGTTCTCTACGCACGTAAATGAGTTGGCGGACAGGATGAGCAGAAAACTACTACTGTTTGCTGATGACGCTGTTGTGTATACAAATGTGTCGTCATTGAGTTACTCAAGGAGGATACAAGACGACTTAAGCAGAATATCTATTTCGTATCATGGATGTTAACTTACTATACACGATGAAACATGTACGCTAATGTGGAAGATCAGGGGAAAATTTTGTAATGTTGGAATACAGGATTAATGATGTACAACTCCATCCATCACGTTGATTAAATGTACAGGTAGAAACTTGCAAAACAATTTAAAATGGTAAGACCACGTAAGGTCGCTTGAAGAAAAGGTGAATGGACATTTCAATGGGAGAATCCTAGGAAAGTGTAACTCGTCTGTAAAAATTACCGCAGAGAGAAGATTTGGGCGGCCTTTCCTTCAGTGCCACTCAAATGTTTAGGATCCCCACCAGTTCTCAGCAGAAGTCTTCTAAACAATTCAGTAACGTTTCTCTAGATTTGTTACTGGTAAGATTCATCAACACGCGAGAACTGAGGAAAAAGGGAACTCGAAGTGGAAAATCCTGGAGGGAAGACTACATTCTTTTCCAGAAACAGTGATGAGGAGTTTAGGGAATTATCATTTTCTAAAGACAGCAGTACGGTCCTACTGCCATAAATACACATCTCGCGTTAGGACAATGGAAACGAGAGAAATTAGGGCTCATATGGAGGGGTACACGCAGTAGTTTTTCTAAAAATGGTTCAAATGCCTCTGAGCACTATGCGACTTAACTTCTGAGGTCATCAGTCGCCCAGAACTTAGAACTAATTAAACCTAACTAACCTAAGGACATCACACACAGCCATGCCCGAGGCAGGATTCGAACCTGCGACCGGAGCGGTCGCTCGGTTCCAGACTATAGCGCCTAGAACCGCACGGCCACTCCGGCCGGCAGTCGCTTTTCCCTCGTGCTGTTCGCGAGTGAGATAGGAAAGGTAACAAGGAGTAGTGGTTCACGTTATGTCCTGTCATGCACAGTGTTACGACAGGCGGGGTATTTAGATGGATGTGTACGGTTTTTCTCTGGTTTCAGTAACTACCCTAATGGCTTCTCAAAGCTGGTAACGGCAACACAAGTTTCCGTCAGACGCTGATACTGGTCGTGTGGTATCCGGTGGACCCAATGGAACACACCACTGAGCCATCCTCCATTGACTCCGTACCACCTGTACCCTCCGCCACCGCAATAGAGGATGGTCGGTGGTAGACACACAGCCGATTCGCTATGAGGAGCGGCCCAGTCGCAATGCAGTTGCCGAAACACATACAGCCCAGTCACGGCCCTCACTATCGCTCGTGTGTTAGTTAAAAGAGCCTTTCCCTGTGATGCTTTTGATATCATCGTATTAGCTGGTCTTTATTGATGGATGTTTATTTCTAAATAGTCTTCGTATGCTTGGAGAAAGCTACCAGTTAAGTAGAGTTTCTGTTTATTGTATTTGTGCTCCTCTCCGGCTTTCCTACGACGACAGTAGCTGCACCACTCTGTGGTGCACCTATCCACCTCGTTGTGTACGAAGTTGTACATAACAGACAGGTTTTCCGGTTAATGATGTTGCTGAATGTGTTATGTACATGTTGGCTGGGTTAGGCAGTTACTAAGCATTTTGGCGTTGGTTTGATCTAGTACATGTGTTCTTTTATTTGGCAGGTGTTTAAGTTGGTCAGACCTTTGTTCAAATATCTCTAAGCACTATGCGACTTCACATCTGAGGTCATCAGTTCGCTAGACGTAGGACTACTTAAACCTAACTAACCTGAGTACATCACACACATCCATGAACGAGGCAGAATTTGAACCTGCAACCGTAGCAGGCTCGCGGTTCCGGACTGAAGCACCTAGAACCGCTCGGTCACAGCTGCCGGCCTTTGCCAGACTTTCTCCTCGGTGACTGCTTCCCTTCCGTCGTTGTCGTTTTGGTTGTGCTCAATGACATACTTGGAGTCTTACCTCAACATGTTGAATATAGAGGGTGGAGATCGTTTCTATCATGGTCCGATGTTATTTTCATTGGTATGGCAATTGCCCTATCCACCAAAGATTAAAACCGTCCATCGGGAGCTGGTTCTGCACCTACTGTGTAACTTTCCGACAGACCAGCGGTAGGAAATAGTCCAGGTCTAATGTCTAAGGGACCGTAGACTATTTCGTTAAACGCGAACAAAAAGACTCGCCAATCTGACGGATCTTCAAGGAGTTGCTCACAGCTCAATGGGTACGTTTATAGTTCGCAACATGCATATATTTTTCCTCCTTGTTACTGTATTTGTTTATTTGTTGTGTGCATCAGCTATGATAGTCTTCTTATTTATCCGATTGATTCTGAACTAGTAACAGCGGCCTCGGCAGCTAGCTGTTGTGGGAATCTTGTATGGGAGCTCCGCTGAATTGTGTAAGTAGGCTGTTTATGTTTTCTTATTGGCAACGTTACGTAGCGCTCTGTTTGAAAATCACTGGCTGTGCTGTGTGCAGTCTGTGGCTAGTTTGCATTGTTGTCTGCCATTGTAGTGTTGGGCACCTGGATGTGGACAGCGCGTAGCGTTGCGCAGTTGGAGGTGAGCCGCCAGCAGTGGTGGATGTGGGAAATGAGATGGCGGATTTTTGAGTACAGAATGGATATTATGAACTGCTATGTATATTATGCTTTTTCAACACTATTAAGGTAAATACATTGTTTGTTCTCTATTAAAATCTTTCATTTGCTAACTATGCCTATCAGTAGTTAGTGCCTTCCGTAGTTTGAATCTTTTATTTAGCTGGCAGTAGTGGCGCTCGCTGTATTGCAGTAGTTCGAGTAACGAAGATTTTTGGTGAGGTAAGTGATTTGTGAAACGTATAGGTTAATGTTAGCCAGGGCCATTCTTTTGTAGGGATTTTTGAAAGTCAGATTGCGTTGCGCTAAAAATATTGTGTCAGGTTAAGCACAGTCTTGTACAATTGTTCAAAGGGGACGTTTCAATTGTTTCGTCTAGCGCCTGAATTTTCATGTTGTGCGACCGTAGCCCTCTCTCGTAGGAGATAGTGGCAGCTGGTTTAAAACGACTCCTTAAATGTGACCTCGACCATTTCATGTAGTTTAACCGTCGGAAAGGTTCCTAGCTGGTGCAAAACCAACCACTGTGCGCGCTTCTACGCCACTTGCCACGTCATTGTTTCAGCGGCGTGGACCTAAGAGGCGGTAGAGTGCTGGGCGAAGCAGCTCCCCACGAGATGTTACATTACGCTGCGTCGGTAGAGTGGAAGATGGATTCAGCAGTAGTTACAACTTGCTGAGTTACTGAAAGCTGTCTTCCTGATATCTCGGACATGCTGGCGCCAGGTTATACGGCGTTCTAGCGTGCCAGCGAGATAATCCCAAGTACTGCATCTTGGTAGGACGGAATTTAAGGCGCCGTCTGTGCAGGTTGTCAGAAGCGAACTGTAGTAGATGTGGGAGAGTGTTGGTATTTATTCGGCGGCTGTAGGTTGCTGTATCACAAAAGTATAGGGGGAAATGCTCACATTCCGTCTTAGAGCGTAAGCGGAGTAGAGTGTGTAGAGGATCGGTCCGAAGACAGGGGGCTATGTTATGCAACAACACACACAATACTGTAGTGTCAACTGGAACCTGGAGGTTGCTGTCGTTGAGAATGGAGTGGATATGTTGGATATGTGACACAGGCAAAACACGATTAAGTATCTTGAACAAGAGACCGTCATGCTATATACTGCAGAACGCTCTGGAAACGTTGGAAGTTATCCATCAGGATCACTCGTGGCGCTCTGGAGCATCAGTGGCCTTCTCCACGAGTTGCAGGAGCTGATGATCGGTTGACTGACCCTCCAGAAACCTGAACGAATCTTCCGAAGTGGATGATGCTGCACCCTCTTGAGAGCCTTTGTATGGGGCTGCCAGGAACTTGTCTTTTTCAGTAATTAGTCTTCTGGTTGATTCCATGCCGACCATTATTAATTTCTTTCCAGTGCCCACATCTTAATCTCATTTCAATTAGCACGTTCACCCCACGTTTCAATTATTTGTTTGTAGTGTTCATCCTCTACCCTCCACTACAATTATTTTCCCTGTATGTTCCCTCCAGTACCATGGGAGATATCCCGTGATGTTTTAATACGTCCTCTCATCGTGTCACTTCTTCTTGCCAGTGTATTCCACATATTTTCTTCGGTCATTCTGTGGAGAAACTCCTCATTCCTTACCAGTGTCCCTAATTTTCAATATTCTTCTGTAAGACCATATCTCTAACGCTTCTATTCTCTTATTTTTACCAAATTCCATGATTCACTACCGTAAAGTGCTGTTCCCTTAACGTACATTTTACATATTTCTTCCTCAGTATAAGGCGGATTTTTGACACTAGCGGCTTTCTTTTTGCCAGGAATGTACTCTTTACCTGTGCTAGTCCGCTCTATGTAACCTCCTTCCTTCGTCCGTTATGCTTTCAAGCTGGTTGGTATCCCTCACTTCGTTATCTGCGTGATAACCTGTCTTTATATTAAGTTTGTTGCTAATCTTATTTCTGCTGCCATATCTCATTACTTTCGTCGCTCTTCAGTTTCCTCTCAATCCAACACGTCATGTAATTCTTCTTCTCTTTCACTGGGGATAACAATGTCAAATCATCGTATCTTGCCATTGGTTTCCCTTCGTGATAAATTTTAATCCCACTCTTGAATTTTTTTATTGACATCATAGATTCGACGGTAAGGCCGAAGACTGAATCACCCATTTTAATCCAAGCGCTTCATTCTCGGTCTTCCGTTATTAATGTTCCCTCTTGGTTCATGTACATGCCGTAGATTTCCCGTCTTTCCCTAATGTTAATGCATATTGTTCTCAGAATTTGGAACCGTTTGAACCATTTAACATTGTAGAAGGCTTGTTTTAGGTCGACATGTCGTACGAACATGTCGTAATTATGCGTTGCTTCCACAGTCAACCGCGACGTCAGATGTGCTTCTCTGGTGCCCTTGCCTTTAAGCAAACTAAATTAACTGTCACCTAACGGATCCTCAGTTTTATTTTCCATTCTCCTGTATGTTATTCTTGACAACAGCTTGGATGCATGAGCTGTGAAGCGGAGTGTGCGAGAGACTCGTACTTATCTGTCCTTGTAGTCTTCGAGATTGACGGTGTGTTTCCACTCCCATAGATTCAACACAACAACTTCAATAGTCGCATGTTTGCCATTTCTCCAAATGATTTCAGAAATTCCGAAGGAATATTGTCCATCACTTCAGCTTCATTCGATCGTCATCCAAACATCAAACTCGGCCTCCAATACTGGATTCGTAGTGTCTCCCATATCGACTACCATTTCTTCCTCAGACACGTCGTCAGATAAGTCTTCCCCCTCATAGAGGCCATCAAAGCATTATTTCCACCTGTATGCTCTTTCTTAACGGTGGAAATCCCACTGCACTTTTAATGTTGGTGCCCTTGCTTCTAGTTTCACCGAAAGATTTCTTTTTCTTTTTTCTATACACTGGAACAGCACTGGACTACCATCTCTTAATATATCATCACATTTTCTTGCACCAATTTGATCTTTGTTTCCCTGCTCTTCATACTTACCTTGTTCCTAAGTGACGTATTTTCGTGTTTTTGAATTTTCTTGATCATATCGGAGCGTCCTTCTATCGTCGAGCGTTTGGTGGATCTCCCTGTTCCCCAAAGTTTCTTCACATTTACTTTTCTTCTACCAACGTTTGTCTGTCCATTTCTGGATATGTCCTGTCCCCTTTAGCTAAACTACCTAATGTGTTGTTCATCATCGTGGTATCTATAGCCTCAGACAACTTCAAACGCATCTCATAATTCCTCAGTGTTTCAGTATCCTATTTCTTTGAACATTGGTTCTTCCCGAAACTGGTTTTAAACTTCACCCTACTCTGCATCATTAGTAAATGCGAGTGTATGTCTGCTCTTGGGTACGTCTTATAAGCCAATAAATGCTTCTGGAATCACCGTCCGATCATAATGTACGCCAGCTAAAATCATCCTTATCTCCCGGCATTTTTGAAGTATACTTTTTCTTTCTGTTAGTTTGTATCCGCTATTACTAGCTCAAATTTATTGAAGAACTCACCTTTTTCTTTTCTCATTCCTACATCACCGCAATATTCTTCGTAGCTCAATGAGATAGTCCTGTATCACAATATTAATAAGTGAACGCGAAATGTGATTTTTAATACACTCCTGGAAATGGAAAAAAGAACACATTGACACCGGTGTGTCAGACCCACCATACTTGCTCCGGACACTGCGAGAGGGCTGTACAAGCAATGATCACACGCACGGCACAGCGGACACACCAGGAACCGCGGTGTTGGCCGTCGAATGGCGCTAGCTGCGCAGCATTTGTGCACCGCCGCCGTCAGTGTCAGCCAGTTTGCCGTGGCATACGGAGCTCCATCGCAGTCTTTAACACTAGTAGCATGCCGCGACAGCGTGGACGTGAACCGTATGTGCAGTTGACGGACTTTGAGCGAGGGCGTATAGTGGGCATGCGGGAGGCCGGGTGGACGTACCGCCGAATTGCTCAACACGTGGGGCGTGAGGTCTCCACAGTACATCGATGTTGTCGCCAGTGGTCGGCGGAAGGTGCACGTGCCCGTCGACCTGGGACCGGACCGCAGCGACGCACGGATGCACGCCAAGACCGTAGGATCCTACGCAGTGCCGTAGGGGACCGCACCGCCACTTCCCAGCAAATTAGGGACACTGTTGCTCCTGGGGTATCGGCGAGGACCATTCGCAACCGTCTCCATGAAGCTGGGCTACGGTCCCGCACACCGTTAGGCCGTCTTCCGCTCACGCCCCAACATCGTGCAGCCCGCCTCCAGTGGTGTCGCGACAGGCGTGAATGGAGGGACGAATGGAGACGTGTCGTCTTCAGCGATGAGAGTCGCTTCTGCCTTGGTGCCAATGATGGTCGTATGCGTGTTTGGCGCCGTGCAGGTGAGCGCCACAATCAGGTCTGCATACGACCGAGGCACACAGGGCCAACTCCCGGCATCATGGTGTGGGGAGCGTTCTCCTACACTGGCCGTACACCACCGGTGATCGTCGAGGGGACACTGAATAGTGCACGGTACATCCAAACCGTCATCAAACCCATCGTTCTACCATTCCTAGACCGGCAAGGGAACTTGCTGTTCCAACAGGACAATGCACGTCCGCATGTATCCCGTGCCACCCAACGTGCTCTAGAAGGTGTAAGTCAACTACCCTGGCCAGCAAGATCTCCTGATCTGTCCCCCATTGAGCATGTTTGGGACTGGATGAAGCGTCGTCTCACGCGGTCTGCACGTCCAGCACGAACGCTGGTCCAACTGAGGCGCCAGGTGGAAATGGCATGGCAAGCCGTTCCACAGGACTACATCCAGCATCTCTACGATCGTCTCCATGGGAGAATAGCAGCCTGCATTGCTGCGAAAGGTGGATATACACTGTACTAGTGCCGACATTGTGCATGCTCTGTTGCCTGTGTCTATGTGCCTGTGGTTCTGTCAGTGTGATCATGTGATGTATCTGACCCCAGGAATGTGTCAATAAAGTTTCCCCTTCCTGGGACAATGAATTCACGGTGTTCTTATTTCAATTTCCAGGCGTGTATTAATTGTGTGAGGAGGCCATAGATGTGCACAAAGACAAAATCATGTGTATACGCAGCCATTAATAGTGCTAAAAGAAAGTTCATGTTGCTATATTCGTGACTCTGTTGGTACCTTCCCTATCACGCATTAGAATCTCCAGTAAGTGAAAAACGACAACTGAAGTGATGCCAACTGCTGTCCTGCGTTCTAATCAGATTCTACGATAGAAATGACATACAGAACACATTCTAGGGACGTTCATGTCTATTTGATTCATTTGCAGTAGTACAGCCATACTGGGCAGATACACTGTAACAACTGATAGGTCTATGATGTTGTCAGCAGTGAAAATCAAGATATCGTAGTAACTAAGTCGTGCGGCCGTTATCACGACCGAAACTTTTCACGTCTATCACGAGAATAGGAATGAGAGCTCTGCCAATGCATTACCCTTTTACATCTTTTATACATGATACTGCCGCTATCTGTTATGTGCATATCACTATACCATGATTTGGTCAGCTCAGTGTATTGTGTTTTTATCGGTTTTGAATGCCAAAATACATGGTGATAATTATTGTGAGCTGCCCTTGAATAGGGTGCTGAGGAGTCTTGCTTCCGTAAATGCGACTAATTCAACCTCAATATGCCCTGGATCGGTTCCGGCTCTGCAGATGCTGAGCCAATGGCTAACGTTTCCATGATTTTGGTATTTCAGTGGTCCTAATGGAGGTCTTCAAAGATAATCCGCGTTAGGGAGGTAGCGCGACGTCTGCATCAGAGTCAGAGATGGAGGAACTTACGTATGAAGGAAGATGCACAGAATAGGACAGTATGGAGAGCCTCCAAGTGAAACCTGCCATAAGATGGAACCACTAAAGAAAGAATGCCTTTAAAGATATCGACATCAGGTTGTCCTCTGTTATTGGACAATACAGAGGAGTCATATTCCTCCACTACTAGGGCCGCGACTGTGCTACACATCTCCTGCTGACATTTGTACATCTCATTGTCATGTGATATGCTGTTTATGTCAGCTGCACTGGTTATCCTTCAACGAGGTTTCGAAATCATTAGGATTCGAAGGGTGAGACGGCAGTCCACATGCGTCGATAAAAATGGTATGTCCTGCTGACGTATAGACGAAGATGCCACTGGCATTCAGCGTTGCTGTTCTGCATGTAAACCAACACCTGCCGTTGGAGTATCCGTGCGAAAACGAAAATAGTGTGCCACTCGGGTATGTACTCGAGGCTGCAGATGTGCTCCACGCACCAGGAAAATGTTAATAAGCTCGTCTTGGAGAAACTGGAGCAGTTGAACTATTTGAGTGCATACGCCATTGACATTCCACTGAAGTTTTCTACTCTGCCGTCGATGTGGTTTAGATCCAGTGGCTGTTTTCATAGGTGACATCATTGCAGCATCAAATTACTGCGGAAGAGGCACTATGAAATTTGTTGCGCTGTTCACCACAGGAGTAACTTGTGCAATTAGATGTGGAGCTTGTTGTTTGGAGCAACCGTCATGACTCTTGGGCTCGTTCCAGTCTCATTATCTGTTGAATAGTGGTGATCGTGGACCGGCGAACTTTGATTGCGAGTGGCTTCTGGTGGTCAGCATTTAATTCAGTCCCTATTACGTCCAAATGCAGTACTCAGCTGCTGTCGAAAATAAATTGTTAAATTGTTTGCAGCGTAACTTTCTGCACGGTTTCGGTGCTGTTTTGCTTCTGTGACGCGCTTCAGCGCTGATGGGCAGATGCTGCATTGGCTGGCACTAATGATACGCCGTCTTCTTTTGTTGTGGCACAGTAGTTCGTCAAAGCTGACGAGCTACAGCACCCTTCCACACGGAGCAGCCTCAGTAGGAAGCCACATGTGCTTCCTCATCGCAGATTTAATATTGGTGCTGAGACCCACGTGGGAAATTTCAGTCACCATGTGGGTGGTTGCCAGCACACTGGACACAGTTGTATGGCATGGAACACCTACGTGCTACGTGCTTGATAGTCTGGCTACGGTAGCATTGTGCTAGGCCTCATTCAGCTCTTAAATTTTCTGTTGGCGCTGTGACATTGGCGATTTGAGTAGCAGGAAAAGTTCTGTACTTTCCGGATTGTCCGTTGCAACAAATAGGAATGCTGTCTCCTTTCTGTGCCTTGAGCGATGCTTTCGTCCTTACTGAAAGGCGCAAATCTTCACTTCTTCCTTTATGAGGTCTGGGTCCGCATTAAAGGGCAGATCGCAAACTAGCACCTAGATCATTTTGTCAGATGTGTACATGTGAGTACAGCAATGTACACGTAGCTTACTTCAGACGCTTACTGTATCCCTAATCCGAGATCTTTAGCAGTTGAGGTAACCCAACCCCGACGTATGTAGCGATTATGAACTCTCTTCCTTAGCGTTATATGGAAAATAATACGCATTCGTGTTGTACCCGTGGCTTATAGATAGCGTCTGATTCTTAATCAATACGTCTTCGGTCCCGGGTTCAAACCCCCAGCTGATTAAATTTTGAGTAATAATCGGCAGTGGCGGGTCGAAGACTTCCGGCATAAGAAGTAACCACCCACTCTACCAACGGCATTGTCAATGAGGGGGCGGAGGAGCGGACAGAGTTTCATGGCACTCTCTTGTCCTGGGCGTGGTAAACTGCCCCTAAAGGCTAAAAAATCAGCAATGATTAACGGCATGAGGATGCAGAAAGCAAAGGAAACCACTGCATTAAAGACATGTAACGTGTATCCACAGGACATGTGGCCTGTAATTGAAGAAGTGTCTTGATGATCTCTCCATTGGCAAAAGATTCCGGAATAGTCGCCCATTTGGATCTCCGGGAGGGGATTGCCAAGGGGGAGGTTACAATAAGAAAGAGATTGAATAATCGACTAAATATTAACATTCTACGGGTCGAGACGTGGAATATCATAAGCTTGAACGTACTAAGGAAACTATAATATCTCAAATGCGAAATGCAGAGGCCCAACCTTGATGTAGAAGGGGTTAATGAGGTAAAGTGTAAAGAAGACGAGGATTTCTGATCAGATGTGTGTAGG
This sequence comes from Schistocerca cancellata, assembly GCF_023864275.1. Lineage (NCBI taxonomy): Eukaryota > Metazoa > Arthropoda > Insecta > Orthoptera > Acrididae > Schistocerca > Schistocerca cancellata. The sequence continues at coordinate 581,429,371 of NC_064626.1, forward strand.
GTAATATCAGCAGCAGCAGGAAATGGCATAACGGGAGTAGGATTCGTTATGAATTAGAAGGTACGGTAGAGAGAGAGTTACTGTGAACAGTACAGTGACAGGGTTAATCATATCGGAATAGATAGTTCAGATATACATGCCAACGTCGCAAGATGATGGCGAAGATATAGAGGAAGTGTATGAAGATATTGAAAGGGTAATACAGTATGTAATGGGACATGAAAATCTAATAGTCATGGGAGACTAGAATGCAGTTGTAGGGGAAGGAGCAGAAAAAATACTTACAAGAGAATATGGGCTTGGGACAAGGAATGAGAGAGGAGAAAGATTAAATGAGTTCTGTAATAAATTTCAGCGGGTAGTAGCGAATATTCTGTTCTGGAATCAGAAGAGCAGGAGCTATACTTGGAAAAGGCCGTGTGATACGGGAAGAATTCGGTTAGATTACATCAGGGTCAGTCAGAGATTCCGAAATCAGACACAGGATTGTAAGACGTACCCAGGAGTAGATATAGACTCAGATCACTATACAGTAGTGATGAAGAGAAGGCTGAAGTTTAAGACATTAGTCAAGAAGAATCACTGGTGAAGAAGTCGGATTTTGAAATACTAAGGAATGATGAGATCCAGCAGTGAGGAACAGCTCAGTAGGCACTACAGTTACAGAGGAATGGACATCTCTGAAAAGGGTAACAGAACAAAAGCTTCAGTTGATTGATGATAGGAGGAAGTACAAAAATGTTCCGGGAAACTCAAGAATACAGAAATACAAGTCACTTGAAATGAAATAAATAGAAAATGCAGGGAAGCTAAGACGAAATGGCTCCAAGAAAAATGTGAAGACATCGAAAAAGAAATGTTCAAATGTTAAAACGTGTGTGAAATCTTATGGGACTTAACTGCTAAGTTCATCAGTCTCTAAGCTTACACACTACTTAACCTGAAGTATCCTAAGAACAAACGCACACACCCATGCCCGAAGGAGGACTGGAACCTCCGCCAGGACCAGTCGCACAGGAAGGACATGATTATATTGGCTGCCGCATAAATTTCGTTAAAATGCGTTATTAGTTTCGGTCTATGCGGACCATTATCAGGCATCTGATAATTACATACAAACCAGAGAATAATGCCAACAATAAATCGTAAATAAGTGGAAAAAATTTCGTGTAAGACATTGCATGTACCCTAATAGGAACTTACAAGACAAAAAGTTATTTTAGCAACTTGCTTTTCGATATATTAATAAATGATAGTCGGAAGGACCGCCTCAGCATACATGAAACCCAAAACAAACATAAGTGTCACGAAAAGCAAGGGTGATATCATTAAGAGTGCAACGGTAATTTCACTGTTTAATACAGAGGAGAGAGCAAATAGGTGGAACGAATACATTGAAAGCCTCTGTGATGGGGAGGTTTGGCTGATGCGATAGAAGAAGAAATATGAGTCGATTTGGAAGAGATAGGGGATCCAGTATTAGGATGAGATTTTAAAAGAGCTTTGGAGGACATAAAATCAAATAAGACAGAAGGAATAGAATTTCTAAAGTCATTGGGGGAAGTGGCAACAAAACGACTATTCACATAGGTGTGTAGAATCTATGAGTCTGGCGACATACTATCTGACTTTCGAATTCCGCAGAGGGCAAGAGCTGACAAGTGCAAGACTCATCGCACAATCAGCTCAACAGCTCTTGCATCGAAGTTGCTTACAAGAATAACATACTGAAGAATGGAAAAGGAAATTGAGGATGCGCTAGATGACTATTAGTTTGGCTTTAGGAAAGATAAAGCAAGAGTGAGGCAATTCTGACATTGCGGTTAATAATGGAAGCAAGACTAAATAGAAATCAAGACAAGTTCATAGGATTTGTCGACATGGAAAAAGCGTTCGACAATGTAAAATGGTGCATGATATTCGGAATTCAGAAAAAAGTAAAGGGAACCTACACGGAGCGACGGGTCATATACACTATATACACTACTGCACATTAAAATTGCTACACCACGAAGATGGCGTGCTACAGACGCGAAATTTAACCCACAGGAAGAAGACGCTGTGATATGCAAATGATTAGCTTTTCAGAACATTGACAGGGTTGGCGCCGGTGGCGGTACCTACAACGTGCTGACATGAGGAAAGTTTCCAACAGATTTCTCATACACAAACAGCAGTTGACCGGCGTTGCCTGGTGAAACGTTGTTGTGATGCCTCGTGTAAGGAAGAGAAATGCGTACTATCACGTTTCCGACTTTCATAAAGGTCGGATTGTAGCCTGTCGCAGATTGCGATTTATCGTATCGCAACACTTCTGCTCGCGTTGGTCGAGATCCAATGTTTGTTAGCAGAATATGGAATCGGTGGGTTAAGGGCGGTAATACGGAACGCCGTGCTGGATCCCAACAGCCTCGTATCACTAGCAGTCGAGATGACAGGCATCGTATGCGCATGACTGTAACAGATCGTGTAGCCACGTCTCGATCCCTGAATCAACAGATGGGGACATTTGCAAGACAACTATCTGCACCAACAGTTCGACGACGTTTGCAGCAACATGCACTATCAGCTCGGAGACCATGGCTGTGGTTACCTTTGACGCTGCATCACAGACAGGAGCGCCTGCGATGGTGTACTCAACGACGAACCTGGGTGCACGAATGGCAAAACGTCATTTTGTTCGGATGAATCCAGGTTCTGTTTACAGCATCATGATGGTCGCATCCGTGTTTGGCGAAATCGCGGTGAACGCACATTGGAAGCGTGTATTCGCCATCGCCATACTGGCGTAGGCTATCACCCGACGTGATGGTATGGGATGCCATTGATTACACGTCTAGGTCACCTCTTTTTCGCAGTGACGGCACTTTGAACAGTGGACGTTATATTTCAGATGTGTTACGACCCGTGGCTCTACCCTTCATTCAATCCCTGCGAAACCCTACATTTCAGCAGGATAATGCACGACCGCATGTTGCAGGTTCTGTACGGGCCTCTCTGGATACAGAAAATATTCGACTGCTTCCCTGGCCAGCACATTCTCCAGATGTCTCTCCAATTGAAAACGTCTGGTTAGTGGTGGTCACGATACGCCAGTCACTACTCTTGATGAACTGTGTTATTGTGTTGAAGTTGCATGGGCAACTGTACCTGTACACGCCATCCAAGCTCTATTTGACTCAATGCCCAGGCGTATCAAGGCCGTTATTACGGCCAGAGGTGGTTGTTCTGGGTACTGATTTCTCAGGATCTATGCACCCAAATTGCGTGAAAATGTAATCAGATGTCAGTTCTAGTATAATGTATCTGTCCAATGAATACCCGTTTATCATCTACATTTCTTCTTGGTGTAGCAGTTTTAATGGCCAGTAGTGTACAACGGCCGAGAGGGAATAATAAGAGGGCACGACGAAGAACGAAGTGCTTGTATTAAAAAGAGTGTAAGACAAAGATGTAGCCTTTCGCCCCTGCTGTCCAATACGTACATCGAGGAAGCAATGATGGAAATAAAAGAAAGGTTCAGGAGCGGAATTAAAATTCAATGTGAAAGGATATCTATGATACGATTCTCTGATGGCATTAATACCCTGAGTCAAAGAAGAATTCCATGATCTGCGGAACGGGATGAACAGTCTAATGAGTACAGAGTATGGATTGAAAGTAAATCGAAGGAAGACAAAGGTAATGAGAAGTAGTAGAAATGAGAACAGTGAGAAACTTAACATCAGGATTGATGGTCACGAAGTAAATGAAATTAAGGAATTCTGCTACCCAGTCAGTAAAATAATCAAGTACATATGTAGCAAGGAGGACATGAAAAGCAGAATAGCAAAGGCAAAAAGGGCATTCCTGGCCAAGAGAAGCCTGCTACTATCAAATATCGGCCCTAATTTGAGGAAGAAATTTCTGAGAATGTACGTCTGGAGTATTGCATTGTATGGCAATGATACATGGACTGTGGGAAAACTGGATCAGAAAAGAATCGAAGCATTTGAGATGTCGTGCTGCAGACGAATGTTGAAAATTAGGTGGACTGATAAGGTAAGGAATGACGAAGTGCTGCGCAGAATCGAGGAAAGGAATATGTGGAAAATACTGATAAGGTGATGGGACAGGGTGTTAAGACATGAGAGAATGACGTCGGTGGTAAAGTACCAAAATATTGTTAAAAGTTTCCTGACGATAATTCTATCAGAGAAAGTAACGTGAAAGACGATTTTGCCTCTGCTAGATTGTAATGTAGTGGATGTATCATATTTAATACACTGGGTCTTTGTGACTACATTTCATATACTGTGAGCAAATGGCGATCGGCTACATTTTATATTGTTCATTCGTTGTTTCAACGTTATTTGATTATTTTAGTGAACTTTTCACAACCTTAATAATGGGATAGGCGTTTCTAATGATTTCTACACAAATGAAACTTCCCAAACGTGATTTACAAATGAAAATCTAAATATTATTGACAAGTCTATCTGATTCAGAAATAGTTGAACTTCTGGATGAGGTCTTTGACGCTAATTGTTCTGACATTGAAATTGATGTTGATGATGATGATGGTTATGATCATGAAGTTCACATTCAGGAATCGCGGTTGACAGCATCTGGCGAAGAAGTTTCTGGCAGTGAAAGTTCAGTAGTGCCAACACAAGCTCATGATACTCCTTCAGCAAGAGATCCAATATAATGCTGGCGTCATGTTTTTAGTAGTTTTAATAGGCATGAATGTTAATTATTGCAAAACAATCGTTTGGAAGCAATATTGTTTTTTCTATTTTAGATTTTCGCCCAGTATCTCAACTGCCATGATGTCAGCGTCAAACACAAATAAACAGATAAATATGATAAGGAAGGTCATGAAGAGGAAAGTGAAGAAAGGGAAGAGGACAATGAAAAGAAGATTAGTTGAGCCAATACCACCAATGGCCAAAAGATACAAATGTGCATTGCACATGCCAGAAATGGATACCAAAACAAAATAACAGATCAAGATGCTGAGGCACAGGTTGTTCAGAGCTAACCAATGTGAGATATTCTGAATGTATGGTGTTTTTGTGCTTTATTTTGGAAAAAAAACTGTTTCAAAAAGTTTCACACTTCATAAGAATATGCGGCAACATTTTCAATAATATGAAAAAAATTGTGATTTTTTATTTATTGTATTTTTAACAATTTATGCTCCAACAATAATATGTAATGAGATAATTCTAAGAGTTTTTTGAATTTTCTAGCATGAGAGGAATGTATGTCATGCAAATAAATAAAAATAAAGTAACATTTATTTCCTCACTGTGTGGCAGATTGTCTTATTAGCAACCCGACGTATCGTATATGATACACGGCCTGCAACAATGTGTAAATATAAAAAAAAGTATTCATAATTATTTTACAATCAGTGGTGTCAATCAACACATTAAAGATTATTCTGTTCGATTTACCGTATAACTCTGACTTCAGGTCTCTAGAGGATAAGACAGCAAGTGATTAGCGCATTTGTTAGATCGGTTACTGCAGCTACAATGGCAGGTTATTAAGATTTATGTGAGTCTGAACCTATTGTTGTAGTCGGCGCATGAGTGATGGGACACAGCACCTCCGAGGTAGCGATGAAGAGGATATCTTCCCATACGTTCATTTCACAAGTGTACAGTGCATATCGGGAATCCGGTAAAACATCAAAAATCTCCGACATAGATATGCCCAGTAAAAGATCCTGCAAGAACGGGACCAACGACGACCCAACGACGACTGAAGAGATTCATTAAAAGTGACAGAAGTGCAACCATTCCGCGAATTACTGCAGATCTCAATGCTGGGCCATCAACAAGTGTCAGCTTGTGAACCATTCAACGAATCATCACTCGTATACCCTTGATAATTGCTCGATACAGAGCTTTACGCCTCGCATGTGCCCGTCAACATCAATATTGGAATGGAAGCACTTTGTCTGGTTGGATCTTACCACAAATTGTATCGAGTGGATGGACGTGTACAGGTATGGACACAACCTCATATATACATAGACCCTACATTTCAGCAGGAGACTGTTCGAGCTGAAGGAGGCTCTGTAGTAGCGTGGCGCGTGCGCAGTTGGAATGTTATGGGACTCATGATAGGTCTAGATACGACTCTGACAGGTGACATGTACGTAAGCATCCTGTCTGATTACCTGCATCCATTCATGTCCATTGTGTATTCCGACGAGCTTGTGCAATTCTAGCAAGACGACGCGACATCCCATACTTTCAGCATTGCTACAGAGAGGCTCCAGGAACACTCTTCTGAGTTTAAACACTTCCACTGGTCGCCGGACTACGCAGACGTGAACATTATTGCGCATATCTGGGATGCCTTGCAACGTGCTGTTCAGAATATCGCACTCCATCGTACTCTTACGGATTGCCGCACAGCGTAGCCCCGTGGTGTGAGGCGTCTTGTCACATTGCGCGCGGCTCCCCCCGTTGGAGATTAGAGTCCTCCCTCGGGCATGGTTGTGTGTGTGTTGTACTTAGCGTAAGTTAGTTTAAGTTAGATTAAGTAGTGTGTAAGCTTAGGAACCAATGACCTCAGCACTTTGATCCTATAAGATCTTACCACAAACTTCCAATTTCACCGATTTAGCCGGCCTGAGTAGCCGAGCGGTTCTGGGCGCTACAGTCTGGAACCGCGTGACCGCTACGGTCGCAGGTTCGAATACTGCCTCGGGCATGGATGCGTGTGCTGTCCTTAGGTTAGTTAGGTTTAAGTAGTTCTAAGTTCTAGGGGACTGATGACCGCAGAAGTTAAGTCCCATAGTGCTCAGAGCCATTTGAACCATTTCACCGATTTATAGACAGCCCTGCCGCACTATTTCAGACATTGGTCGAGTCTATGGCACGCCGTATTGCGGCACTTCTGCGAGCTCGCGTGGTCCCTACCCGATATTAGGCAGGTGTACCAGTCCCTCTGGCTCTTCAGTGTGTATTGGGTAAACAGGAAATAATTTTTATGTTCAACAGCTGCTGAATGTGTGTTTTTATTGGTGGTCTCCTGATTTGGTTTTTAAATTTCTTTGTGTACTAAGATGGCTCTTCACTTAACTGAAATGCTTATCCTCTTGCAACTTTGAAAAGTACTGTAGCAAATAAAGGTGTTTATGGTGATATGCTAGGTTTATGGGTACTGTATGAATACTGTTTATTGCGTGAAAAAATGTTGTTAGACACAAACGATACTTTGTTACTAACAAACAAGTGTGCATAAATGTTTGTACCTCACGACGGAATCAAGTTGTAAGTGGCCACGTGTGCAAGAAGATAGACAGTCATGTCATCCAGTTGGTGTATAACGTTGATAGTGACAACAGTAGTGAACCTGAAGACGAGAAATGGTTTGAAACGTTTCGTGATAAATTAAGATCCAAGACTACCCAGCGTTTCGTTTATTCATGCGTATATTATAGAAACAATGAAATAATAAATGGTAATTGATAATACCAAAGTGCACTTTCGACTCTGAAGCGCCGGCCCCTGATCACTGTAAAAGTCCTAGGGCTTCTGCCCGAGTTAGCGCACTTGCCTGCTCCCTCTGCGGTTGTGTCGCTCGCCGCTCAACTCGCTCGTATATAATTGCAACAAAGACCCCTGCATAATTCATCGTCTTTGACCGAGTTGTTTAATTTGTGAGTCGCGCGGCGCACAAAGAAGCGTAAAGCTGCATTCTGTGGCGAGATTTTGTTATTCACAAACGGAGTTGGCGCATTATGTGGACGCTGTGTGTATGTGTGTGCATTAGCAGCCTTTATTTGCGGAGCTCGTGAAACGCTCACCTGCGGTAAATAATTAACGCCACAGATCCATGTTAGCGAATACTTCATTACTACGCACAAAGGGGGCGGTGGCGTTAAGAGCCAACACGGTAGGTGCCAGCGCGGTGGCCCGCAGCGAACGGTGGTTTGTGCGTGTCACTCCAAAACATAGCGTTTCAGGAAACATGTTCATATGTGAGGCGGAATCGTAATCTTATCACTTGTCACTTACCGTCTTACGGTCCAGTCACACTACTACACCTGCAATCAGTAAGATTTATTGCTCGTACACTTGTTCTGATTCTGGAATTTCCCCAATCATGTAAATTAAAAATTCCAGTGGAGGTTCTTGCAGGGGTGGTAACCGAAATTTTGGATTCGTGCAAAAGAATCCTTGTGTTACTCTATCGAATTTTTCACGTTGAAGAACTGATAGATGTTATCTATGTTTCCGATTACGACGTGTTTGTGTTTGACATATTCGTTCGTCGGTTCATAGTGGAATGCTTCATTTGTTAGGTTGTACTTTACTTGTCGTCGTCCGCGCTTCTCTTAGGGCCATATTTTCGTGGCTGGCTTGAGTCGCAGTTTTAATCATAAGACTGAGTCGCAAATCTTGATTTTTCAATCCTTTGATTTTGTTTTCTTCGGGCTTCCATCTGCAACCGCGTGACCACTGCGGTGGTAGGTTCGAATCCTGCCTCGGGCATGGATGTGTGTGATGTCCTAAGGTTAGTTAGGTTTAAGTAGTTCTAAGTTCTAGCGGACTGATAACCTCAGATGTTAAGTTCCATAGTGCTCAGAGCCATTTGAGCCATTTGTTTTCTTCGGATTCTTAAAAAAAATGGCTCTGAGCACTATGGGACTTAACATCTATGGTCATCAGTCCCCTAGAACTTAGAACTACTTAAACCTAACTGACCTAAGGACAGCACACAACACCCAGTCATCACGAGGCAGAGAAAATCCCTGACCCCACCGGGAATCGAACTCGGGAACCCGGGCGTGGGAAGCGAGAAGTCGGATTCTTCGTTGGGAACTTAAACGTGCTTCGCGCTCTTCTTCTGTTCCTGTTTTTCGCTGTTCTTTCTGTTTTCGCTGTTTTGCTTCGGAACTGGCAAGATCTACTGCTCTTTTATATTTTCTCATTGTCTAAAATATATATCAGATCAACATATCATTAACAAATACACTAAGTACATACTGTATCTTCGACTTATATTCAGCCGCCGTATCACGAAGCGTTTTGGTTTATAGGGCCCCACCAATGGACAGTCCCGCCAAAAAGGCTGCGAATGGTCCACAATGTTCCAGAACATTCCACAACATTCGAGAGCGTTTTGAAGCGTTCTGCAGTGATCTGGGATATTCCGGGATGTTCCAGAACAATCTGGAATCTTCCCGAATGTTTCAGGTTATTCACGAACATCTGAAAACATCCCGGATCATTGTAAAACATTCCGGAACATTCTGGAATGTTGTGGAATGCTCTCGAATACTCTCCAATATTCTGGGATGTTCTGAATACTTTCGATGTTCTGGAATGTTCTAGAAATTTCTAGAGGGTGAAATCTTACTGCCCTTTTATCTTCAAACGCATGCCATTCAGGTGAAAACGGGAACCTTGTTCAAGGATTGGGAATAGAGGGCTGTATACTCTATCTTGATGCCAGTGGGATTCGTTTCTGAGTTTCAGCGACACGGAAATTGTATACTAACTGTTATAATATATACTGATTGATTTTCGCTGACACCATTTGGTGACTGAAAAGCGAAACATACTTAGCAGAATAAATTGTTAATGCCGCACGAACTAGTCTCGACCCTGCTCTAAACTGTATGAGAGAGTCCACTTAACATGTCGCACACAACGACAACACAATTTAAATTACCCACATAAGCTTATAATCAAATCAGAGAACAAGACTGAAACTCATGGACAAATGTACACCGTGACAGACTGAGCTGTGCTGCTGATAAATACACTGATGATATCAATGTTACCAATTAACAGCGGTTTAGCGAAACAGCACTCAGAGACGCAGCTTAAACGTGATTGACAGAACGGTACACAATTTTGAAAGATAGCAAGTATTAATCACAAAACTAGTTGTCCAGGTGCGATCATTAAATTCCACAGTTTGCAATTCAGCCAAGTAACCACAATTTTAAAACTGGTCAAAATCGCGCTCACATGGTGTAATCTTTTAGTAGGGTCCATAGGGATGTTAGCAGACCCGCATTTCTGTTGTGTACACACTCCAACGGCTGATGGTTCCCGCCTCCGTTAACTGATTCCCACATGACCTCCTGCCCACTCCATGACTGTTGATCTGATGATTCCTGGTATCAGTGTGATCAAAAATGGTTCAAATGGCTGGCTATGGGATTTAACATCTGTGGTCATCAGTCCCCTAGAACTTAGAACTACTTAAACCTAACTAACCTAAGGACATCACACACATCCATGCCCGAGGCAAGATTCGAACCTGCGACCGTAGCAGTCGCGTGGTTCCAGACTGAGCGCCTAGAACCGCTCGGCCACCGCGGCCGGCTCAGTGTGATCGACTGCGCTCAGACTATGTGTGATCGACTGCGCTCAGACTATGTGTGTGTGTTCTACGGTATAGGAAGCACCTTGCCTCGGCTACTAAAGGCGGACTGTTCACTTCAGCTCCCCACTGGCCATGTTAAAGAGATCTCAGCGCACGCCCTTCTCATGGGCGTCCATCGCGGGTGTAGAATCTGTGCATCTCGGAAGTGTGCAACATGACGCACGCAGTTCCGCCGCAAATGATCACTGATACCAAAAAAGTTCAAGACCAAGTCATCAGTAGGTAAAGTCTTGCTCTGGGTTTTCTGGGACGTTCAAGGTGTGGTGCACTTGGAATTCAAGCCTAAAGGGATCGCCATAAACTCTGATAAATTATCAGAAACCTAAAAGAACGAATTAGAAGAGTACGTGCACACATGGAACACACTTCTTCTACGTGACAATGCCAGACCACACACGAGTGATGGTACACCGCTAACAACCTGACGCCTTGGGTTCATTGTCATCGATCATCCTCCACGTCCCCAATTGGCCCCATCTGATTTTCGCCAGCTTCCTAAAGATGAACTTCCTTCAACGAAGTCAAACATTCTACAACGATGGTATGAAAAAACTGGTCTCTCATTGGGAGAAATGTGTTTTTCGCCAGGGTGACTATGCTGAGAAATAAATGCGTAGACATGAAGAAAATAGTGCACAATGTTAATGAAGTTTGTTTTGCTTATAAAACTTTCAGGGTTTTCACATAACTAATTCGGAGGCCTAACTTTTCCGAACAACATCGTATTGCAGATATGTTCGGCCATTTGTAAGCATATTATCGTTTCTCAAAACTGAGAATTGAGTTAACAGTGAAACATGTCCATAATTTTTAAGCGCCAACTAACAGCCCTCCAATCTGGTAGCTCTGAGGAATTTACGTATAAGAACAGAATGAAAGCCGATAGTCTACATGCCGACTTGCTGCGCTGTACAGTGCAGCTATGCACACCTACTGAGGCGCACAGAGAACGATGGTTAGCCCGCTAGTTAAAGGTGCAGCAGTGCCATTACGGGTAGTACGTAACGTGGGTTCTGCTCGCGCTATAGTATTTTTCGCACGAGTTTACAGAAACTATTTATAAAAAAAATTGATTATCACCTTACATACAGTTATATACGTCATCTTCATAGTGAAAAGCACATCATCTCGCTAATGGTCATACTTACTATGATTT